>NC_135499.1:196201440-196426440 GCF_052857255.1 Amblyomma americanum | reverse complement strand
CGGTCTATGAAGGACGTGCTACCCGGGACTCTTTGGCTTCGGGCAGCGTAAGAGTGGAATTGGGTCAGAGAGCCCTACAGCGCCAATCTACTCTTTGCTGCAAACCCACTGGGTCTCACTAACAAAGCGGAGTCGGAGGAACCAATACCGTCTTCCTCCCTTCCGCCCGGAACTATCTGCTGCGGTAGTCCAGCAACGCTGGCTTGCCATTTCAGCTCCAGAGTTTTCGGCCTCACTAATGAATCTGCCGTCCCCATTTTTGTGAGCAAGATAGAATAAAAAAAAAAGATCAAAATCTCGAGTACAAGCCAGCATGAAAACACGCGAAACGAATTTCACTGATGTCGTGATCGTGGCGTGCACTAAAGGATTTTTTTCATTTTTCCTCACTTTCTGCTGTTTACTTTGTTTATATAGCAGCGAGGGATGCGGTTTTGCTACTGCTCGAAATTGGGGAGAGTGACGAATAACGCGACACAAACTGGGGAAACGTAGGGTAACCTTATTTGTAACAAATATCAATCAACAAATAATAAATCATTGCTTGCTGTGTATTGTCATTGTGTTCTCTAAATATGAAAAAAAAAACATAAGGAGCAGAACCTAAAAAAGTTTTATAATTTTCAGAATTTCAAAATGTCGCATGCTGCTCTCACCAGCGAGAAAAAATGAGACAGTGCGTGTGGAAAATTGAGACGGCCCCAAAACAAACACGTTACTAAGCCTTGCAATGAATGCTCACGGACATGGCACCATGGGCACCTAGACGGCATTTGTGAGCTGCAAGGACAGCCACATTTTATTATCATTTTTGTTCGCTCCCACCTACCTTTGTTTTCATGACAAACACTGTGTCTAGACGCATAGCGGCACAATCTTGTCCCATGACCCGCTCCAAACTTGGCAGTTGTGCATTCAGGCTTTGCAGGTAGCCTGACTTCGCGTTCATTTTCGATTTTCGGCCGTGTTGGCAACTTTTCCTCTTTTTGTGTGTGAGCTTTTGCTCTCTAGCCTCGTCTCTATCCAATGGAGACGCTATATTGCTCGATTTCCGGCAATTGACCATGCGATGCTGCACGAGATTGTAGGTCCGAACGCACATCGTCACACACAAGCCGTTCTTGCTAGATTAAAAGAGCCCGCCGGTTATAGTAAAATGGAAGGCTTCGCTGGATATTTCTTGACCATGCGTGGAGTTTCACACAGAGGCCTCGCTCAGGCATAGCTCAGAGGCGCTCAGGCTTCGGTGTGAATTCTGAGTTTTGGCGAACTCATGACAAATAAAGTGGGCCATTTTAATGCTTCTCATTAGTAGCACGTACATTGTGAATGCATGAAACCTTAGAAAAACGGAGACCCGGTCATATTCAAAAAGCGTTCATCCTCATGCTTTCACTTTGAAAGGCTTCAGCAATTAGCTATCGCGCTGAATTGGAAGATCAACAGCGCTCGCTCAGTCTGTGGCAGTGACCTTGAAAGTTTTGCGTGTACGTGCGGAAATCGGTAAGATCGCGCATTGAAGCGTTCATGTTGGCGCTGGCTTCATCATTGAAAGTGCTTCAGTGCAGATTTGGAAGCCTACTGTGCCAGTGCGCTTGCAGGGCTTGCCTTTGATACGCGACTGAATGCGCGCACGAGAGGTTTCATGTCCAAGATCGACTGTGCCCGAACCCTTAACACAAGAGGTAATTAGAGTACCAATAAATATAGCAGCTGAATGCTAGCCCAGAAAACATATAAAATTCCTTGCATGGCAGATATGCGTTTTTAATGTGAAAAAGCTTTCTTTTACAGAAAGACCGCGGCTGCTGCGTTTTTATGGAGGCAAAACGCTAAGGCACGCGTGTGCTGTGCGATGTCGGTGCACGTTAAAGATCCCCAGGTGGTTGAAATTATTCCGGAGCCCTCCACTACGGCACCTATTTCTTCCTTTCTTCTTTCACTCCATCCTTTATCCCTTCTCTTACGGCGCGGTTCAGGTGTCCAACGATCTATGAGACAGATACTGCGCCATTTACTTTCCAATTATATTACAGAAAAAACGGTGAAAGAAGCGCGAAAGGAATAAGAAGCTATCAACCGCGGTGGCTCAGCGGCTGTGGCATTCGAATGCTGAGTTAACGTTCACGGCATCGTCGCACGTATTATGTTTTGTTTTGCTTTGGCGCTACTCACCGTACACTCAATCAAAAAGAGAATCACTTCGCAGAAGCTGGAAAATCAGCATTGCCGCAGCATTCCAGTCGAGGTGGCGGCAGCACTGAGAATGCATTGCAGTTAGAAATCGTAATTCCAAAGCTAAACCAGTGATTGCCTTTGAGAGAATTAGTCTAGGACATAAAGCGCTCGCTCCAAGACATGCTGTTGAAGGTTGACGACATCCTTAATGTCTGAATCATCAAGGTAGGACATCATAAAATCACTTAAGAAACATGTCCACACAAGCGAAAAAGAAGCAATCCCTGAAAGGTTTTCCCAGGTACAAGAGGCAGTAAATATATTGGGATGGCGCAGCAGACGCCTGAGTGATGCTCCATTAGCGCAATTTTCCTTAAGTTCTTCAGGGATTTTGAAGGGTAAAATCTAGCGAAAAGGGAATTTTTGCGGAGTTTAAGGGGTCTTTAGAACCAAAATTCTACATTTTTTTTCCAAATCGACCAAGATTTTACCCTCCTGCCGAGAAATGGCCTTGAATAGGAGTCTTCTGGTATAACTATGGGGATTTTAGGGCACGGCATATGACAACCCTGGTACGCCTGAGTTAGAAACTTAATGGCATACTGGAAACACCTCGAGAAGACCTGATAATGAAAGGTAATAAATTTTGAGAATTCTCAATGCTCTTTGCTTCGATCTCAAGAATGTAGCCACCGTCCATCGTCCCACAGAAAAGCAGACAGTCGCAACCACCAGACGCACAGAGATTTGTGGCTAAGCAAGCGAGAGCGTTTCAAACATGAAAAACCATTCGTTCATGCGGGCGAACATGAGAAAACCAAACCGGAAACTTCTTCGGGGGAAAAAAAACGGGGCTACTACGCATGAATCGCCTGGAACACAAAAAGAAGAATATTTGCACGGAAGGACACGGGTGACCCTGGAGTGGTCGTCAAATCACTGACGCAGTTAAACGGTCTGACCGGATGAACAAATTTTTTTTTGCATTTGCATTTGCATTTATTTCAGTCATGTACAATGGCTGAGGAGAAAGGAAAAAAAGCCGCGCACGCGGCTTGACAAAGCTCCCATCTCCCGTAGCGGCTTGGCACGGCGATGACAGGCAGCAGTAAAACAATAACAAGAGAATGCATGAAATAACAAATATGTACAATATCTTCATAACAGATCACCAGAATAGTCTCGGTACTGTTACACACACGCAAATGATAGTTTAATCACAGCACATGGATACTTAGTTTATTTTACCGTTGGATATGATTCATTGTTTTGTAAGAACATATTTCTGACAGCGTTATATGAAACAGAAAGAATGGGTTGATTAGTGAAAGCATTTCTATTAAGGAAAGATGGTAACACATACCTGAGTGTTTGAAAACCGTAATTTGTGCGTGGACAAGGTACATACCAATATTCGTAGTGTCTTGTGTTGTGAACAGCGGTATTTTCCCGTAGATTCGCAAGGTCAGAAAAAAATGTGGTGTCACTATGTACCTGAGATTTGTACTGCTGAATTACACGGTACTGATGAATAACCCTTGCATCCATAATGCGGTATTTTGCAAATAGAGCACTCGTATGTGCTAAGTATGTGGCACCCGCAATTGCTCTGACTGCATTTTTTGTAATGTCAAAACCTTTTGAATATTAGTTTGCGTCGTTGTACCCCAAACCAAATGACAATATTTAACATGAGAGTCAAAGAGGGCATGGTAAATAACAAGTTTTGTCCTAGTAGGTATCATGCACTTTAACCTTCTGAGTATGCCGACAACGCGAGCTAGCTTACTCTCTATTTGCTCGATGTGGTAGTCCCATAACATAAATTCATTGAAGTGAACGCCAAGTGTTTTTACAACATTAGTTATTTCTATTATATTACCACCCAATACTAAATCTGTATGTACAGCCCATTTGACATTTTTAGCTCTAAAAAATATCGCCTTCGTTTTCCGTGTGTTTATTAGTAGGGAATTTTTTTCAGACCATGAGTTAAGTTTTCCCAACACGCTATTAGCCTTTTCTACTATATCATTCGCGTTGGTGCCGGTCAGAAATAAAGTAGTGTCGTCAGCGTAAACTACGTATTCTGTTTCGGAGTCAATCTGTACTAAATCATTAATATATACATTAAATAATAAGGGACCAAGGATACTACCTTGAGGTACACCATGCTTTATTTTATTGTAAGTAGAGCGATGATTATCTATAGAAACGTACTGATATCGGTCAGTTAAATAGCTGGTGATAAGAGATAGTGCTTTGTTCCGGACACCGTATGCAGAAAGTTTACGAAGAAGAGTTTCGTGATGAATCCTATCGAAGGCTTTGGAGAAATCTATGTATATTCCAAGGGTTATTTGTTTACATTCAATGTTATTTAAAATTATTTCTTTTTGCTTCAAGAGAGCCATTTCAGTAGAGGACTTAGGTCTAAATCCAAACTGTCTTGGAGTTATCACGTTGTATTTTTCAAGAAAATTGGAAAGTCGTAAATGTATTGTTTTTTCCAAGCCCTTAGAAAAAATAGGCAATATAGACACTGGTCTATAATTACCAAGATCGTTTTTCGAACCACCTTTATAAAGAACAACTACTTTTGCTATTTTCATGTCCGAAGGGAAAATGCCGGTAGTCAAAGACAAGTTATAAATATAAGTTAAAATTGGGCATATAATGTCTAAGACGTACATAACAGGTTTCATTTTCAGTCCAAAAGCATCTTCACTGTTTGTATTGTTCATGCCTTTATATATATTAAGCACCTCATTTTCGTCACAACATATTATAAAAATACTGTTACTTGTATGATTCGTAATGTAATCCAATGCCATATTGTTGTGTTCACTATCAACAAGTCCACTGAAATAGCTATTAAACTTATTTGCGAGTGCGAGTCCACTATAACTAATGCCTTCCATTGTAATACTGTCAATTGTATTTGTAGAGTTAGGGTTCAAGCCTCGATTCAACCTATTCCAAACTTTCTTTTGATCGGTCAGACCAGCGGATATGTTAAGGTGATATGCATTCCTCGCTTTTCTTAAAGTTAAGTTCAGTTTGTTTCGGTACCTCTTGAACGTTGCCCACGATTCTGGACTGCGACTTTGTAAGAATTTCTGATAGAGGGAATTTTTCCTGGCAATCATTCGAAGAATATGCGAGGTAATCCAGGGTTTACGAGCTCGTTTTGGTTTCTTTACATCTTTGTACGGAAAACTGTTACGATATATACAAGCGAATATCTTCAGAAAACAACTAAACGCTATGTCAGCAGTCAATGCAGCAAAAACTGGTTCCCAGTTGACGTTCATTATTTTGCGTCGAAATGTTTCTAACGTGGTTGGGGTGATCTGCTGTATTTTTACATTTGTTTGTTTACAGGTTGATTTTAATACAGGCACACTATTACATACGATGTAAACAGGCAGGTGGTCACTAATAGCATAATTAATAACCCCGGTTGAGAGCACATTTGTTGCGTTATTTGTAATCAGCAAATCAAGAAGTGTTGCCGTAGTGGGTGTTATGCGTGTAGGTAATGCCACAACGTTTACAAGACAATATGATTCCATTAGTAGTGATAATCGTGACTTTCTGGGTGTATTTTCATGCATATCGACATTGAAATCACCACCTATATATACAGTGTAATTATATTCAGTGGCAAATTGAAAAACATGCTCCATATAGTGAAAAAAGTTCTCAACACAACCATTCGGGGGGCGATACACAACAGTGAAGAGGTTCTTATTGCTACAAACTGAGAGCACCTCATAATCAGGTGTAACCGAAGTAATCTCATCAACCCTTTCACACTGAACACTATCAAGCACAAACAAAGAAACGCCTCCACCTCTTCTGCTTGTTCTGTTTAGGAAGTAAGACTGATAGTTGAGCAGCTCAGGACAATCAAATTTGTCTTTGACCCATGTCTCAGTAAGCATTACCACAGAGAACATGAATTTAAACTGTTCAAGGAATGCACGTAAAATGTCATGTTTATCGCGAACAGACTGAATATTCAAACATAGCACTGAAAAATGGTTAGACTGACCCTGAACCTCATTATTAATATCATTCGGAGAGAGGTAAGTATCACCCATCTAGAAGGAACTAATTACAATCAAGAGCAGTGACTCACTGCAACAGCCTCCTCAAATCGTCATCGCATCGAATCACGTGTGCCAGTTCCCCGTTCGCCTTTCGTACAAGCACTTTGTTGTTCCGGTGCCAGGCATACTTGTAGGCATTCGCATCAGCCCATTTCTTTGCAGAATCGAGAAGCGTTCTGTTCAACCGAGTCAGGTTTTCTACGATTGAGACCTTAGAGTCAGACGTTCTGAGTGATTTGCCTTTCAAAAACCATTGATCTCTGAGCTTCTGGGAAGTGAAACGAACTAGCACACCTGGAACTTTGCCTTGTTTCGCGGGAAGCCTGCGTACGGCATCCACATCGCCTTCGCACAGCTCAGGAAGCTCAATTGAGTGGGCCACATCATTCACTTTTTCAAGCAAATTCTCACCATCTGACTCCGAAATGCCATGGAATACCAAATTTTGCCGTCTACTCCTCCACTCCAAATCGTTCACTATGACCTTCAGATGATTCACTTCCTCATTGTTACTACAACTTTCAAGGACAACAACTCGCTTTCGAAGTTCCTTAATCTCTGCCTCTTGTCTAGCCATTGTTTTTAACACTTCATCATATTTCTCTGACATCATATTGATCGACTTGTCAATATTGTCAACTTTTTCTGGAAGATGTTCAAGTTTCTCAAGTCTCGCAAGGATAGCACTGAGAATGACAGGTATATTGACTTCGTCTCCCTCCTTGCCGCCTCCCGCCCCTCTCAGGCGTGACGAATAGCATGTGCCACATTTCCAAACCTCGAAAAAAGCCTCAGCCTTTCCCTTCGCAGCAGCCTCAGACACTTTGCAATAGTGTAGTGTTGCCATTTTAGCCTATAAAATTTGGATTTTAGCACAAGTAACCAGCCTTGCTTCTCTTTTCTAAACCTAAAATGTCACTCATCACAGTCGAAAGTTGAAGAATTAGGGCTGCTGTATTTCTGAAACTCTGAACTTTGAGTCCGCAATGCTTATATAAACTGAGTTCTGGTATGACAAAAACTCACAGATGTGTGCATCAAAGTCATACCCTTATTTCTATAGGCATGGTGGTGGCGTCTCTCTCCTAGTCAAAACGTCTCGTGTTGTCACGCGGAAAATCATTAAACAAGTGTAACAGACAGCTGAAGGTGTATATTTGCGTTAAAGCAAACGTAAGTTTGTCGGAATACGTCGACCACCAGCAGAGTTTTTAGAAAGTTTTTTTTTTCTTTGAAAATAGAGTTCTCTGAAAATGTGCTTTGCCCTCCAACGCAACACAAGCGTCAATTATTATTCTTGATCAGATATTTTAATGGTAAATTACTTTGAAATTCTAATAAGAAAAAATTTGTCATTTACTGCTGCTATCGAAGTGAATTTTATTTAGTATACACAGACGCAAGCAGTTACAGAAATCTTTTCAACATAGATAATTTCTTTATTATGAATACTTCAGAATTATCAATTAAGGCCGATGCCATTGTAGCAAAGTAGCGACACCATGTGTGTGTTTCTCTTTCTCTATGATGCGAGAGTTTGTGACAGTAAACGTGAAAATCAAGGCTTTCAAGATATCTAGGAAAGCTTGCAAGAATTCAGAAGACAACTATACGAGGGAAAATATCTACAGAGAGGGAAATGCTTATGAAGCCTACGCGGCGTTTATAAATAATTATGAATAATTTTTTATCGGCGTGCAATCCATATTTGCCGATCAAAACAGACAGGCAAGCAAATAGAACCGCCTTTGATAACAAAATATACTGTTGGATAGCAGTCACAGCGACAACTACATGGCTGTCCATAGAGCTTCTCAATATTCCCTACAGGATAAGCTGGTCACCATGTAGGCGAGTTTCTTATCGAACACTTCATTTGACGCCGAAATGCCGGGAAGACGAGGTTTCGTACTTAGCTTGGCTAGTGTTCGACCGAAAACGCGGATTCTGCCCTGGATACGGTAGCAGTGGCTCCACGCTCTCGTCTGTGCGTAGGTTGAATCATTTCAATAGTTCGTTTTTCACTTCTTCAATAAATTTAACGCAAGTAAAAGTTTGGTATTAGGCTGCTATAAAACTTATAAGCAGCATTTAAAGAGATTTGCCGCGCGAAGGGTCGTATTGCTAAGATTGAATCAACGTTTTATGCCCAACAGTATCCAAGAGAAATGCAAAACCTTCATCTTCGAGGTATTCTGTGTGCTTTTCCTTGTGGATTCTTCCCCTCTAGGTAACATTGAGAAACTCTGCGTGATTGTCCAGTCCTTCGCTCTCGGGGATGGGTGGATTTTTTCTTACTCTTTGCTTGTCACGGCTCAGGATTGATGTACTCAATTTTTTTACAGCGTCTTGAAGTTTCGCAGTCTCTATATCTGTGAAAAAGAAATTCAACGTCAAGTTATTTTTAAGTCCTTTTTCTTCTAAAGAGCCTGACACTCTATGTTTTGTGCCATCGCATGGCGTCAATTTTTTAGGCTCCATTATTGATCAACCATTTACGTTAGTGTTCAGTGATGTGGAGAGGATGACGACGGGAGCTGATGGCGTTTTCCTTCCCCCTTTACATAATTTAGTCGACAGTGACGTCGTTGCGGGAATCGAGAGTTTCTGAGGTAATACCAGCTGTGTTCTTGTGTTATAACTGAGGTATAGCTCTTAGCGGGCGTAATAATTGTGCAGCGTTAGCTCGGCAGTAAAGAGCACATCTGAGGGGCTACTGGCCCACGGGAATAACGCCTATATACGCTGGAATTACCTTCCCCGTTCTCCCGTCTTGGCAGCCTCGTCAAAATTAGATGTTCTCTGCAATATCGTACGCAAACTTTCGCTTTTTATGAAAAAATAAATGAATTCGCTTCATGTACTGTGCCATTAAAAGTAAATAAACGTATGTATGACGTTAATGAAGACAGGCAACTTGATGACGGCGATATTGTACTCATAGAAAACAAACACATTGCTGCTCGGGGCTCAGGAATAGCTATTATAATGCAGTTCATTCGGAGACTCGTCGCGCGAATTTGATAAGAAAGAAAGTCTTTATAAAAATTTATACTGTCTGTTGAGGCAACGGGCCTGGTCATTTTCAGGGATGGGTTTTCGAAATTCTTCAAGTAATCGACTGGGAAAGATAGAGGAAAAACATTACGTGGGATTACTCTATGATATTCACGGAAAGATCTTTATGGAACAGATTAAATTTGCTAATGATGCAAAGTAATTCTAATAACACCATCTGCTGGGTTAGTTGGTTGCGATCCATATGTATCAGCAGCGCGAACACAAAACCAGGAAGAAGGAGAAGATAGTACAGAGCGCTGAACTTCCAAGTTTTATTTGAACAAAAAGCTGGACCCGCACTTATATACACACACCAGGTAAAAGCCCACTGGGGGGAGTGGTCAAGGCACGCGGTCAAGGCAAGGCAAGGTCCCAGTTTTTTTTTAAAGCGAAATTTATTGCCCCAGGGCATCAATGATGGGTGAAGGTGTGATGAATGATATAGTAGAGATTAAATGAATGGAAAAAGGTTAGCTGATTTGATGAAGTCCAGTAGAGAACGATGGTACGGTCCCTGCGTCCAGGCAATGTATGAAGAAGGGTTGCTTGGTGAAAGACCTGCTACCACTAACCCTGGTGGGCTTTTACCTGGTGTGTGTATATAAGTGCGGGTTCAGTTTTTGCTCAAATAAAAGTTGAAAGTTCAGCGCTCTGTACTATCTTCTCCTTCTTCTTCCTGGTTTTGTGTTCGTGCTGTTGATACATATAAAGTAACTCTGGCAGGAGAATCGTACGCTGTTATAAGACCTAAACGTAAGGGCGTATACGAAGTGGTGAAGCTCCCCCTCTGCTTTCGTTGTTGCCTATTGCTTGCAACGACTCCTTCGCAGTGTAGACGTCGTATTTTGAGATAATCGATGTTTGGAGAATTCGAGCGCATTTCTACTGCAACTGAAGAAATAAATAAAACGTCATTTCTAGAAATGCTATCACGGTTATGGTGTTGCTAAGCGAAGGTAAATGCCCAAAGATGCGTGGCTAATATATTTTTCAGAACGCTGACTTAAAGAGTGCAACCTAAGTATTTGCAGGAAAACCGATAAGCCCGGTATATTTAAATTATCTACTAATACTGAATTCCCCATGATAAACCTTTTTTTTTATTTATTTTGTTTCGTTTTTTTTAAATATTCAGCATATGACGATTGTTTGAGAGAAAACGTACAGACGCTGCCATATATATAACGAGAATATATAACATACAGACACAGTCATTTATTTAACGAGAAAATAGATACGATAGAGACCGCCATACCTGATGCTACAGTAGCTGCGAAAATCCGCAATGTACGGGGTGCTTTATTACGGCCAAAACAATTTGTTTTGACATCGACGGGAATCACACAGAAAGAGAGACTTTTCCTACCTGTCCCTCATGCTGCAAACTGCGTTTGCGGCCGAAAATGACAACACCATCAATAGGTTTTTATTGTTAAAATGTAATTTCCATGCTGCACAACGCCATGAAACAAAAAGCACAGTTGTAGGAGGTTAAACTTAGTAAAATACTGCTTGAGCGCCAAGTTTACAGAACGTAAGAGTAATGCTCATCATCAGTAGTCACCGCCTCCAGCCTGCGATACCTGAAACTCGGAGGCGCTATCCTTCTGTGGCTCAAACGTGCCACTCACCTAACGTAATATTCAGGTGGTCCTTGATGCTTCGCAAAAAAAAAAGAATATGCCGGAAAATAAAGTTCTGTTGTCAATGTTTTCTTCATGCATTCACGAGTTAAAATAAAAGCTCTAGGTCGACCTTCCTTTCATATATTTCTTACTCTGACATTTGCCATTGAAAAAAAGATTGACGGATCAAAAGCATTTGAATAAGACCCATATGTTTAAATGGTATACCGTACGCCATGACGGAAAAGCCTTACGCAATAATACATGTTGCAATGAAATGCTGTGCACTAAGTTTTGGAGCTTATTCAGCTGCATAAAACATCTGCATCGCTGAGCTTAAATGGGCGAGTCTTGTTTACAGGACTCAACGAAGGCCCTTTATGCACTAGCGAAGTAAGTGCGGTGCGTTTGAAGCCCACATTGAATACCATCGTTTCGAGCTCGCACTGCATTTATTGCACTCCTTTCTTCCAAGCTTCAACCTTTCCTTCTGAACTACAGACCACGAAAAATCAAGATGAAAAATCCTGCTTAAAAGAGAGGCCGCTAACCTAGCCTTCGCAAATACTAGTTTGCGAGTACAGCGGCTTTGAAATACATCAAAGGATGAGCTTGGCGACTATTTTTAGTTGTTTTCAGATAGTTGTCATTCACCCAGACAGTACAAGACCATTCAGCATGTTTCCGAACAAGTCGGATAACTCGCCTTTGGAGGTGACATCTGGAACTTGGTCATGAAAGAATAAAAAAATCTATGCGCTATTCATTTTAGCCGAGTATCAAGGCTCGCAAGTAAAAAAAAGTCAGAATTGCAATAAAATATTTCTGACAAAAAGAATTGCAACGACAAAAACAAACACCCGGTATTCTGCTCCAGCCTTCAGTTCTATGTTTCCAGAAGTGGAGTGTGTTGGAAAAAGCTTGTAAGCGCGTAAAAAGTACGAGCAGCACTGCACCTCTTCTTCCTTTCTTCTTTCACTCCCTCCTTTATCCCTTCCCTTACGGCGCGGTTCAGGTGTCCAACGATATATGAGACAGATACTGCGCCATTTCCTTTCCCCAAAAACAAATTAATATTATTATTATTATTATTATTATTATTATTATTATTATTATTATTATTATTATTATTATTATTATTATTATATTATTATTATTATTATTATTATTATTATTATTATTATTATTATTATTATTATTATTATTATTATTATTATTATTATTATTATTATTATTATTATTATTATTATTATTATTATTATTATTATTATTATTATTATTATTATTATTAGCATTCATCACCAGCATCATCACCATCATTATCGTAATCAAAATTCCTCCATCAACACCGCATCATCGTCATAATCGTCTTCATCAGTCAGGCTGCATTTAATTCAAGACTGATACCTCTCCCAGTGATCACTGGGCCTGTGGCTCACCATCTGCAGTAATCCGCTAACTTCCTGTTATCATCTCAGCACTTACTAGCACTCGTATTGCCTGTCTCTTGTCGTGTCTTTGCTCCAATAGCACAAGGCGCATCGATTATGCTCCTAGAATTATCTTTGATGTGTTCAGCGAAGCTAATTTTGTTCTTTCTTCTCGAAACTGTTTTCCGTTCACAAGAGCGCAAGGCTAAGCCTCTTTAAGAGGAAGCCAGACGGCGCTCAGTTTGGTCGTTGAAACTGTGTACCATCACCTCTACATCTGCCGACGAGGGCCAAATTATTTAGCAAGGCGTCATTAAATGCTGACGGCAGCTTACCCAAGACTCTTGGCACGCCCTAAAGTCTAGAAGCCGCCCCAACGTAATTAGCGTATAGCACCGGCTTAGTGTTCAAGTTTCAGTACTCACGCTTATAAAACGAAGTTCCCAGAATACCGGATAGCAGAGAGAATAATAGCGAGGGGTCTGGCACATGTTCGGATGAAGGAACGGAGATGTGAGACACTCGTTATTTGATCTGGCCGGTTTCTCTCTTTTAGTTTTTGATTGCTTTTTTTTACTTTGGAGCACAACAAACCTTATAAACCTCGTCAAAAAGAAAGAGAACCTGAGGTCAAATTACGCTTAAAAAAAACAGACTTTCGTCTGTATCGGTAGATATGCTAAATTAATTAGGGGAGCAGACTCTAATTCTTCTATTAGTTTTTTGTGCCGTGTTTTTGCTCTCATTAAAGGCTCGAAACCTGAGGACAGCACTATGGCAATCTCTAGATTAAAGTATTATGAATAAGAAGCAGCCGTACAGTTTCTTTATAAAACTAGAGAGAACGTAAAAAAAAAAGGAATGTGAGTTTACAATGGTCTAATCTTGAATCACAACTTTGAATTTCATGTTTGCCCTTCAATATATTTTCGCATAGTATGTTTAAAAGTTATGCAATCGGCATACGTAAAAGTGTAGCGAATGCATTGACCTTCACTTAAGCTATATCCCCATTTAAGGCTCTTTGGAGGTGCTTTTTAACACCATGCCGTATTCAGTAGGAGCTATGAGCCCAGTGCGGATTACTCAAGAGGGTGGTATTTTGTTTCGGTGGCAAATTGGTCATCCGTGTGTTCTTCCAGCATAGCACGATTGAAAACTCCTGCAATATTCAACAGGGACGACGGGACGGATGGGTAATGCAGGCTTGGTGCCGTGCGGATCATCGGCAGAAATTAACAAAGAAAAACACCTATCTTAAGTGCGAAATGGAGATCCACAATAGTGCACAGTATTCTCTAATCCCTGCAGGTGGATTTAACTCGCAGTAACACAGCCAAGACGAATTCCATCGAAAGGCGACGCCGCTTTCTCGATAGCCGCCAGCCGTATATTACGCCGCAAATCCCTCGCTTTTTCTAGACTGGCTTCCAGTTTCTGAAAAGGCGTCCAACGTCACGTTGCTTGTCTTATCTGCGCGAAGCATTGAAGACGCTGAATTCTATTTTCAGTTTCGGGCTGCACGCAACGACAGCGACTTGGCGGAACATGGACTAATGATGGGATGGGTGCAGGCAATGTGGAAGCTGGTGGTTTGCGTACATCTAAAGAAAGGAAGAAAAAAAATTGAAAAAATGAAGGAAATAAAGGAAAGAAGAGAGAAAGAAAGAGAGAAAGAAGGAAAGAAAGGAAGAATGAAAGGAGAAGAAAGAAAGAAGAAGGAAAGAAAGAAGAAAGAAAGAAAGAAAGAAAGAAAGAAAGAAAGAAAGAAAGAAAGAAAGAAAGAAAGAAAGAAAGAAAGAAAGAAAGAAAGAAAGAAGAAAGAAAGAAAGAAAGAAAGAAAGAAAGAAAGAAAGAAAGAAAGAAAGAAAGAAAGAAAGAAAGAAAGAAAGAAAGAAAGAAAGAAAGAAAGAAAGAAAGAAAGAAAGAAGGTATGCAAGCATGACAGTTTTAGGACCCAACTGAAGAAAGGCTTGACCACCGTGGATAAAAGGCCTTTCAGTCTCCAAAATGTATCAGGTCTATGGCCGACGCATGCGCTACATAAACGGGCTGTCATACCACTGCAATCTTTCCTTGAGGGCACTGGCATACTCGGGAAGTGCTAGATATTGTTTGCGTAAATTCTGTAAAGTGGCGATCTGGGCGAGTCGGTACATGATTGTAGAAAGAAAACCAGCTCTAAAGACGGAGACACAGAACACAGGACGACGGTGGACTATCGGGTATCGAAGCGAGAGTCGATAGCCGAGCGTCGTCCTGTGTTCCTGTTCTGTCTCTCCGTCTTTTGCGCTGGTTTTCTTTCTGTAAATTCTGTATTTGTGCGCCTGGGTACATGTTGTCCTGTGTCTTGAAAATCATTTTTATATGTTTTTCTACTATGTATCTGTTGTATGTGATACCGTTACTGTTGCTGCTATTATTTCTCTTTCATTTCTTGGATTTCTGGTTTTTATACTGTTTACTGTGATCAGTACACATCATTGCTTAATATAACGTCATATAATGTCATTACATATCATTACTTGCAGGTTATTTTTATATTTTCTGTTAGCACTTCTGGCGTCTCAGTATCTTGTGGATTGTGTGTTGTAGCTGCGCTTTGTTGAGCGTTACCACCGGTAGCAAAGCGTAGTCAAAAAATATTTGCAAAAATAAAAATACTTTACGCATCGCTATCAATTTGTTTCATATAAATAAAAGACAGTACACCTCCAAGCCCAATAAATTTAAACGAATTTGTTTTATTTTCCTTCAATATAGAACACGGAAAAAGGTATAAATCTGGGGGATTTTCTAATTTTTTATAAAATTTTATCATCTCAAAGTTGTCCTTCCGTCTCCCTTACCAAGTTGGTCACAAAGCAAAGAAGCCGATAAAAATGTTTCGGAGATCAGAAAATATAGGCCCTGTCGGCAAGAAATTCTAAAGTCGAGAACACTTTTTCCTTTATTTTTGTGGCATAGTCAGCTTTCAGTTGCATAGTGAGGCGTTCCAAGTAAAGAAAAATGAAAGGTACATTACCGCCCAATTAAATTTATTTGAAGAAGCTACCTAATTGGAACACTTTTCGGTTTGCTCTAGAAAATAATTAATTTTGCAAATTGAGCACCCAAGCCCTGCTCCGGCGTTTATCCGTGCCTGCTGTTCACTGTAATGCGCTTTAAAGCCCTTTGAAAACGTAGTACGCACAAGCAGCACTCTGCCCGAACACGATAGTGCGCTGGGCTTGGGTGTGACGATCTTAGGCAATACAAAAAGCTACTCAAGGGCGCGGTGGCAAAAAAAAAAAGGAAGTGAAGCGGCCGCTTAGGCTTAGCAACAGGACACCTTGCGTGGTAACTGGAGATGGGGACCGAAGACCGCTCCAGCCAGGCTCCTTATCCCGCATCTGCGAGAAGTGCAATCAGAAGCAGGTCTCGCTTTCAATGCAAGCACGAGTACAGTAGCAAGTGTTCCAATAAGCGCACAGTACTGAGCTGCCCTTCTGCCTGGATACGCTCCTTGCGATCTGCTGTTTTGTATATGGGGGCTGAGGCCCAAAGTTGTTCGTGGCAGCTTATT
The DNA here is from genome assembly GCF_052857255.1 of Amblyomma americanum. NCBI lineage: Eukaryota > Metazoa > Arthropoda > Arachnida > Ixodida > Ixodidae > Amblyomma > Amblyomma americanum. The sequence goes on along the minus strand of NC_135499.1, from coordinate 196,410,467 downwards.
CTGCAGCTCCTCTGTAGCTGTGATTTTGGAGGCAGAAATAAAGTTATCATCATCGTCATCATCATCAGCATTATTATTATTATTATTATTATTATTATTATTATTATTACTATTATTATTATTATTATTATTATTATTATTATTATTATTATTATTATTATTATTATTATTATTATTATTATTATTATTATTATTATTATTATTATTTATTATTATTATTATTATTATTATTCCGCACTAAGCTATTTCGTCACTACTGCATGGCTCCACCAGTTACTCACCGGTTACCTGGGTGGGCTCTCCTAGGTCGCCCCGCGGGCCGCCGCGGTGGCTCAGTGGTTATGGCGCTGGGCTGCTGACCCGAAAGACGCGGGCTCGATCTCGGCCGCGGCGGTCGCATTTCGATGGAGGCGAAATGCTGGAGGCTCGTGTATTGTGCGATCTCGGTGCACTCTAAAGAGCTCCTGGGGTCGAAATTTTTCGGAGCCCCTCCACTACCGCGTTCCTCAAAGTATGCGTCACTTTGGGACGCTAAACCACATAAGCCATAAAACAGGTCGCCACCTAGGTCACGTGACCTTGTGACGTCACCACAATCCGCCTACCAAATTGTAAGCATAGTGCCCACCGTGGCAGTTGGCAGTTCATTTAACGATTGGCCGCGAGAGGTTGCTCGGGAGGAGCAGGATGGGTATCACAAGCCCCACCGGCGGCAGTGTTTGAAACAGCCACCTGCCGAGGCCGTGGCGCATCGCTTAAACAAAGCAGCATGCACTGCGCCTGGCGGTCGCAACGCTCTCAGTGGTTTGATCCGCCGCTTCCACACAGACCCCTACTTCGCATCGACCCCACTTGTGGCTCTGGCATGCCACGCAGTTTAGATAGGCGCGACCGTAATCCTTAGTAAAACACGTTGCGGGGCTAGTTGGTTATGCATATTCTTTCGTTAAAATTTAAGCAGCGCTAACTTTTAGGACGAATACACAGAAGACATGACAGGACGGGCGCTGACTCCAACTATGTTTATTGAACACGTTTTTTCGTAGAACATATAAGACAAAACGAACCGTGAGCGCATGCGCATCTGCGACAGACCACAAAAAGAAAAGGCCAAGATGACAACGATGACAGCTAAGGTAGATTAATGAGGGCGGCACGCATTTCGTCCCATATTTTTAAGCAATCTGAATTCGCTGGCATGCAGGGAGACAGAAGTGGTGCTGACACACGTGTCGCCTTTTGCCTTGATGAAAAATGCTTCGGATAATTCCCGAGCTAATCTATCTTTGCTCCTGGTTAGAATTTTGATTTTGTCAAGCCGTGGCTCACAGTTCTCATCGTTTTGGTCCTTGCAAGAAAGGCAATGAGCGGGTAGATTCAGGCATGAGTCTGATGCGTTCCCCAACCTTCGTTCATGTTCCCTGGCACGGTCGTTAACACAACGCCCTGTCTGGCCAACGTACACTTTGCCACAAGAAAGGGGGATCTCATAGACCACACCCGTGGCACACCGGACAAAGGGCTTGGCGTGTTTTGTTCCACAGCCGGATGTTGCAGGGCCACTGCTGCTGACCTTAGGGCACATCCCTTGCACCGAATTCGCCTGGACGTTTCTTACACAAAATAGTTCATAAAATTGGAGCATCAAGCATCCCTCTGCGCCCGAAATGTGATGTTCGCGAAGATATTAAACGCTTGATCTACTGCTCCCAGGTTTTGAGTACTCACCGCAAGACATAGCTAAGTAATTCAGAACTCCGGCAGGACGATGCCCTGTGCGTGATGGAGCATGTCCTTGGACCCTAGAGTGATGAGTCTTCCGCTGCGCGTGGGACAAAAGCCTTAGCAGTTTATCTTGGGTACACGGCTTTGATAGACACCCTTTGATGATCCTGTGTAATTGTAAGTTGCGCGAGCGTGGTGTACGCTTGGTCTCAGTTTCCTTTTTATTCCCTTTTTCCTTCTTTTTCAATCTCTTCCTTCATTCTATTTTGGAGTATACCATACTAGTTATCAGTCAGGAACACCTCTTAGGTATTCATTAAAATTTCTCTCACTGCGCCAGTATTGGCACGAGGTTTCTCCGCAATCTACGAATGAAACTGAGTGGAACGTGACGTCAGTGGACACCAGTAGAGCAATGAAAGGGCATCGCCAAATTTAAAAATATCAGGACCCCAGAATTTTGGAACCTGGCCCACCCCCAAAATTCCTAACAACCCTAAAATTTATTAACACCTCTTTTTGGGCTAGTTGGTGTATACTTGAATTAGAGAAAACCTAGCGCAAAAACATGCAACCACAAAGACAGAACAGACGAGACACAAGGCTGCCTGCCTGTTTTTTGCGAAGCGATGTTCTCTTTCTTTACCTTCCCTTCCTTGTCACCCTTCTCTCCCCTAAAAGCTTCACCGTACATAAACTGCATCCTGCTCCAATAAAAAAAGAAAAATAGCGCTTGTGTCTCGTCTGTTCTGTCTTTGTGGTTGCATGTTTTTGCGCTAGGTTTTCTCTAACCCTAAAATTTAAATAGGCTCACCCTAGAAAATTGATTAAGGTGCATTAGTGGGAATTAGTAAGTGGATTGGGGTTGATTAGGTGGTTGGATTAGTATAATACCATATGACAATCCAATGGAAGGCACTCGAAAATTTCTTGAAGCTGAGGGCTCGTGCACACCATATTATGGCAAAGGAACAGATTCCAACCGTAGTTTTGTCGGGAAGACCACAAGAACATCTGACACTCATTATAGACACAATAGCAGGCACCCTAAATACTATAGCATTTTCTTCTTTAAGAATGCGTTTAAGAGGGCCCCCAAGTTTTTGATCGCCTTCCCAATGCGTCCACAATTTGTCTCTTTAGAAAATAATGTATGGTGCTCCTCCTCTTCCCATGGATTTTTAAAATTTACCATCCCCTTCAATTTTAATTTCGTTTACATGTGACCTACTGGTTGGTAGAGCCTTCTGAAAAGTGTAGGTAAGTGTGTAGGGGGTGGGAGTGGCCTTCTGGAGAGGGAGGTGGGGTATGCATTGCCATTTGGTGCCGGGAAGTACACCCACAAGAGATGGTGCTGAGGAGGAGGCACATGGAGGAGGGTGTCCAGAAGGTGCCCCGATCCGCCAGAGGCATTGGGGGTGGAGGCTTCAGCAACCCCCCCCCCCCACCACACGCACGCACGAACTTTCACGCGCACGTTCGTAAACACCCGCAGACCATGTCTTTTTCGCCTAAAGAAAACGATGATGATAACGCAGAAAATAATGATTCGCTTCATTATCGTTAACTTCTCGTCATGGTCGAATGCACGCCATTTTGCACAAGTAATTTTTTTTAAATGGTAGGGTACGGCTAATAGCCCTCCCGAGGCCCGAGACGGCGGCGTCTTTTGTCAGTGCAAGCAAGAAGGGACGAGAATTTTTAGTTTCGAAAAAAAAACTAATTTGTAATTGGTATTTTTTGTTTTCTTTCTTAATCCTTCCCTTCTTTTTCCACAGCAAATATTCTGTTAACCGTTCCAATAAAAATTCAGTTGTCAGAAAGCGCTCGTGTCGTGTCTCTGCCTTCTTCTGTGTCCTCGTTTTTTCACGCTACGCTTCGAAAAATGCAAATGCCAAACTCGCCCAGTTTAGCATACTTGTGCTTAGTTTGGCGCATGCCAGGACACCGCATGGGAGCAGGCGGTCGTCTCGAGCTGAGGCGGAAACCTTGAACTAACTGGCTTTGGTAATTTTAATTGATTCCAAGATGCTGCCAGTACTATAACTGCATTACTTTGCGTGGACGGCCTTTTGAGCTTTTTGACTTCACAGCTGCAGCCTTCAAGAAGTCATCAAGGGCTTCGTATTCCTCTTATCCCACTTCGTTGTAAGTTGTAATCAGATCAGCGTGCCAATTTCCGTTGGCTTATTAAATGCTGAAGCAAATCGCTATTACAGCTTGATAAGTGTTTGCCTGCTCACAACACCGAAATGAAAAGAGGATTCTACTAATTCTGCACCCATGGCGTGGCTAACCGTGATTAATTTCCCAGTTTGGTATGTCATTCTTGTCAGATTGGCTGCTTCAACCGATGACGACGACGTATTCATTGCGGTACAGACCTGTAACGTTATGCTGGAGTTCAGAGCTGGTCCCGCCTGAGCGGCCATTTAGAAAGTAAGATTAGAACTGAAGTGGGATTTGCGAAACTCGCTAAAAAACTCTAGAGATAATCAAATATTACGCTTTGATGCAGGGATTAGTTAACGCCATGCGGAAGAAGCATTCGCAACATTCGATACAAATTCCCACCCTGGCGCGAATAGTGACTGCGCGGAAATATTTGTGGAGCTTAATGTGGCCTGTATGTTAGAAAAAAGAAAGAAAAGGCAGCCTGCGGAAGAAAAAAAACCCCTTCAGTTTCACAGTATTCGGCGACTAAAAGGGCTTTCACGGGATATTTTAGCGTGCACTGGCGCGCGCGGGAATAGTTTGGCTCTCTTACCACGGTTACCGTGTTATACAAAGCCGATAATAAAACGGCTTCAGTCCACCCGTCCGAAAGAGGCATTGATGAGCGCTAAGTGGACCCGCTTCCGAAGAGAAATCAGTCAGGAATCATTAGCAGCTCTCGCTGGACGTGTTCCCTTGATTTGTCTGCTTGCCCTTTCTTCAACGCGATGTGATGAAACGTGTGGGTAGTGTATGAATGTGTGTGCTGCGTGCGTACTTTAATTTACTTCATTGTGAAATGTTCGTACATGCGTGACTCACGTTGCGTCCATAGGTTTAGCGCACGGGAAAATTATTGCGAAAACCCTAACCTGAAGAAAGTGAACTTCTCCACATTCTCTCTTTCCTGGCTGTAATAGCCTGGTCGGAGGGAAACAGGGGATAAGAGCTGCGCATGGGGGTTGTTGGGGTTTTCACCTTTTGCGCAACGAATAAAAGATGTTTGATTGGAGGGGGGGGGGGGGGGGGGGGGAGATGGGTGTGGTGACTAGGAACGGAGAGAACACATATTTATCAGAGAATGTAGAAAGTTTTAGCCGTTGATGGCTTTCTGATTGCGTCTTTGAATTTGATTTCGCTGTCGCTTTATCGCTGTGCTGCTTGGGTTGCTCGGTGGTAGTGGCTTGTGGAAGGTGGAGGTGGGTTATAGGGTGTGTGGTTGCTGGGTTGAGGCTGGTACAGGCTGGAGATGCATTTGGAGCGATAACTGTTGAGCACCCCTTTCTGCACTTCGCGTCGCTCTAGCAGCAGCAGTAGTAGGCGTAACCGGTGGATGGTTGCCATGGCAACCACGAGGAGGGTGTTTACAATGCTGAAGAAGGAAGAGGGCATGACGTCAGCGGAGGAATGCTTAAACGTAGGGCGGTTATCACCGGAACCATCCGCACAGTGATTACCGTGGAAGGTGGAGGGCATGGCGAGTGTGAGGATTGCGCAACCGGAGAGGGGAGACCAAGGCTACCATCCACCGTGCATCAACCACTAAAGGAGAGTGCATGGCGAGAGCGTAAGAATGCGCAATCGGAGAGTGGGTGCCACGGGGAGCAACCGGACGGTTGTTTCCACGTGATGAACACGGAGAGTTGTTGCCGTGGAAAGAGGATAGAGAGTAGTTCCTCAACAGCTGTGGCCGCATCTCGCTTTACACAGTAGTACCCGCGCTGTGAGGTTTTTGCCGGTGGATTCACAGAAGCGTAGCCACCAAAGAGGGACCTTCTGAGCTGGATGGTGCCGAAAGCTGTCCCGATCCGCTAGGGGCGCAGAGGGTGTAGAACCTTCACTACAGACCATGACTTTCTCTCCAAGAGATTACTATACTACTAACGGAGTTGAACGTGAACTTGTTGGTACGTAACTAAACCAAGTTTCAGAAGTATGCGTTCTGCCTCTCCGGAAAATCCTGCAAAAGCTTTTCCTTTTCGATGACGGGAGTGACGGTACCTTGTTCTGGTGGCAATTTTATTTAATGAAAGGTGTGCTCTAATTTAGTTAGACAAGAAATGGCTTCCCAAGAGAGGGTGGAATTTTGAGGTACGTACTGTCTCAGCCTCAGGGGTTAGCCTTTAATATTCCGACGTACGGCGTTGGCACAAAAGCTGCGTGGAAAGTGCTGCGAAAGCCACTTGGTGTTTACTGCATGGCGAATCGGGAGTTGCAGAATAGCGTTATTCTCTGCGAGAGGCTGAAAGTTTCGCCCTGTTACAGACTCATCTGTAGCTGTGAAGCCGTGTTGCGATGGCGAGTGCATCTATACTGCGGCGCCCGTGAAAATGGTTTCCGGGCTTGCTCGAACACGCGAAAAAGCCACACTCCGACCAGGAAGTAAGAGAGCGCGACTTAGACGAGCGTAGAGAAAATAAAAGGTGAACGACCTTTACAAACTAAAAGAACAAAGTGGCTGTTTGACATCGCTTGAAAGTGTTCTTAATGTTTGGCCTTCGCGCATGGGCACGAAAGAAGTATTTACAGCTGCTTCACTAACTCATGTTTCTTCATATTCCGGCGAACGCGACAAACTACAACAGCGTAGTCGAGATCGGGCACTCTGGAGCTGTGCAGCCAACCCGAGGTTCTTAAAGAGACACCGAGGATAAATGGAAGCTAGCATGCATCGACAGAGTAACGTGATCTCTTCGTGGACAGACAACTATTACCAAGAACGGAGCTTTAGTGATCTGAGAAAGACCAAACAACGAAATACAGGCGTTGCCATCACTGACAGATTTCCCAAGTAAAATGCTTGCGCCAACACCAAATTTTGGGCGCGAATCCCAGAGGCTACGCTGCACGACCATTCACTACAAAATTGGTGCAACACGCTCTTTTCGGTAATGACGTCATCACATTCAATCAACCGGCGGGAATATTTTCGAAGCGAAAAGCTTCACAACGCTAGGTAAAGCATTGTTCGGGTAGGCAGCACAACAACCTTGAACAGCCTTCAGCCCAACCAAGGATAGCCGTGTATGACCATATGTGGTACAGTTATGGTGTCGAACCCTTGGCCCATGACCTTTAGTTGACATTTGACCTTTGACATTGGGTGAACTTCGGGTTCACATTTGACATTGGGTGACATTCGGGTGACATCATTCCCACATCGTCCCCTATTGATCACAATCATTCGTTTGATGCTACCTCTTCTGAGAACGTCACAATCACTGCGGACACGTTTTGGTGATGCGCTTTGGTGACTTAACCCTGTCGACATAGCCTAGAAATGCTTTCTCATTAATAAGACCAGGGAGATACTAAGCACTGCGTTGTTGATAACCACTCGTGCTTGAGACCGCGTGGTGTCGCCACTCGCCACACGGCTTCACACTACAGATTCGGCCCGTGACTATCGGCGCAAGAGCGAGATTGCTAAGCAGCAGTAGAGGTCAGTTAGCAAAGATATCTAGAACTCTGCATCGGAGTGCTCCCCGTCTTGCTCTACTGATATCTAACGAGGCGTGATTCGTCTATAGATGAGATTAATGGAGCACTTCTCGAACTTGTTCAATTCTAGAAGGTGCGCAAAAATTCAACGGTGAAGAGGTAGATGGAATCTCAGCCGCCCCATGTTTATGAAACAATACCCTGTAAACACTGCGGGCAGGCGCTGAACGCCTTGAGCAAGCCTGGTCCCATTGAGTTCGTTCCCTCGTTAATCTGCCGTGCTCAGAGCTGAAATGAAGCCGGGATTCAGCTGAAACTAATAGAGGCTTAGAGGACGCACTGCTCGTGAAACCGCCGGACGCAGCTTGTGGTAATATTATATACAGGGCCACTGCAGGATTCCGATATCTGGCTGTGCCATGCCTGATGGCGAATACTATTGGCAGCGGATTTCGATTCAAAGCAGGCTGAGTCCGCGACCGCAAAGCCCCCTTGGCGTGTAGGCTCGATTTCTTCTCCGAGACTGCGGCGTTCGCTGGACGGCGATCAGATTCAATCACGCTCGGTTAAGCCACACACACTGTAGAAGTTAATCCTTCCCTCTCACCCCCTTTTGGGAGCCGCGAAACATTCTGTATGGTGCAATACGGGCCCGCCGAGAAGGGCTCGACAAACGCGTAGGAACGATGCTTATTTATTATGAGTGAGTATTTTGAGCAGCAGGGGTCACGTGTTGCGCAACATAGCTCGCTGAAATGTATCGTGATTTGGTAGGCCATATTTACGCAAGCTAAATTAATTGCCTCTTCGCGGACTTTTGGCACTTTAATGACGCGGCAACGCATTCTTGTCTCTTTTAAAGCGTATAAAACTCAACTTATGCTTTAATAAAATGAACAGAAAGACTGGATGCTGATATCATTAAATGTGTGCGATGCTCAATGGCCGATAAAAGCAGTTTATGGTGAAGTTACGAAAGATGATTTGGAAGGCGATGCGCTGGGCCCTCTTTCGTGTGAAAATTACATTGTTGATATTTGTACAGCGGCAACGCCATCGGTACGCCTGTTTCTCCATTACTGAATTAGGGATAGATGCGAGATTACAAAGCTTCAGGCGAGAAATACTTGGAATATATGGACATTTGGGATATAAAACTGAATGTGTGTTCAAAACACACGCTGTCTTTAGTCCGTGCCTGGGAGTCAAAGACATGACAGGGATAGTTGAACTAAAAGCTTGTAAAATGTTGCAAGCTCAAAGCGATGCAAAAATTGTCAACTGCCGAATATCCCTTTCACTGCTTGTGCCGAAAGATCAGGCTAGAAAAACATCCACAAAGAAAAACCTAAAGCCTGCTTTATGACCTTACAATGCTAGTTGAGAGACTATAGACATATGACGAAACACGCACTTCTGCTTTTTAACTTGACAACATTAAAAGCGTCATCATAAAAAAAAGAATCGGCCTTTTGGCCTGTCATAAAATGCGCTGATTGGTCGAGACAGCTACGAAGTCATCAGTACGTGACGTGACACCTTCAACCTCCACTGGGCGCCTTTCTGCCACGATAGGTCAAAAGTTCTATAATTTGGCTGCACTGCTCTTAGCACTACAGTTTCCTCACTATACGTAATAATAATAATAATAATAATAATAATAATAATAATAATAATAATAATAATAATAATAATAATAATAATAATAATAATAATAATAATAATAATAATAATAATAATAATTGGTTTTCAGGGCAAAGGAAATGGCGCAGTATCTGTCTCATATATCGTTGGACACCTGAACCGCGCCGCAAGGGAAGGGTAAAGGAGGGAGTGAAAGAAGAAAGGAAGAATAGGTGCCGTAGTGGATGGCTCCGGAATAATTTCGACCACCTGGGGATCTTTAACGTGCACTGACATCGCACAGCACACGGGCGCCTTAGCGTTTTTCCTCCATAAAAACGCATCCGCCGCGGTCGGGTTCGAACCCGGGAACTCCGGGTTCGAACCCGACCGCGGCGGCTGCGTAGTTAGCTATTTATTCCTCTCGAAAGAAACTGAGAACGAGCCGCATCCCGTCAAGTGGCATCGATGAGAACAGATTAAAGAAAATTGACGGTCCATTGGCACTCACTTAATGTCAAGTTTAGGGTTACTTTTAAGTGATATGCCTCCCACGAGTTACTTTACTTGCAGTACGCATTATTTTCTGCTCTTTCGCTTTTTGTTTTTTGCCTTGTGCAGCTTGCAGAGCTGGCTGATCCCAGATGACACTTGCACTAGTTGAATCATAGAGGATAGCCTTCTTCACGGTGTGCGTTTTGGCCGACAACGACTACACTTCACGGCTTCATCCACCCGCTTTCGCTTCTTGTCATTCGCAATTAAGACTGCACCGCTGCCAAAGCCCGCCCCACCGGGAAGCGAACTCCCCTTACAAAAATTTCTTCAGACAGTCTATGGACTGTCCACAGTTTTCTATCTATAAAGTCTATAGACTGTCTATAGACAAACCCTAGAGAAGGGTTTATAGGCAATACAAATTTCATAGACAGTCTAAAGACAATCTATAGATTTATGGCCATACACATTCATTAGACTTTTGTCTATAGACAGTCTGTAAACTATTAATCGACAAAAGAAAATATCTATAGGAAGGCAATAGACTCTATAAGAAGTCTACAGACTGTCTATAGACCACTTTTATAAGGGTCTAGCCCTTTCGGCGAACGTATGCTGGAAAGACGCATTCATATAAATCAGCCCACAATATGCAGGAAGAACAGAGACGCACTTGCAATCAGCTCATGCAGAATATTACGAGTGAAAGTAACTTTTGTCAAAAGAATCAAGACGCAGAACGGAAACCACGCCGACGATTGTAAATAAATATTTTATCCAGGCTACTTAGATGAAAACAAAATTAACTGCGAGATGCTCATGTGTAAGCGAAGGAAATCAAGGCCCGTTGAAAAGGAACATCAGGTGTGAATGAGTTAATAATTGCGAGGTATTATTTTATACACACATACACAGGCGTATGGAGACATGCACATAAGTAAACAAATCCTGCTTTTCAAGGTGAAAAACAAACGTTTTTATCCTGTGGTAAGGCGAACATATGGCACAGTCAGATATCATTGTCAATGGGTCTGCAGCTTATTAGCTTTAATGTACATATGTATAAAAATAATTAATATAAATGGATCTTTCTTTTCAGCACGTCTTATTAGCTAACTTTCGTCGAAAGCAGGGCACACGCTCGAATTCCAGAAAGAGAGGAAATCGATAACCGCTCACTGAAATAGTACTCGGAAGGAGTGTAGTTCCTACGCATGAAAAACCTTCAAATGTTTGGCGACACCGAATGCAGAGGCGGACCTGTGACAGGAAAAATGCGTGATAGGAGCAAGGCTTGAACAAAAATGTCCAGGGCCTGGGTGGAACTACTTTGTTCTCTCCTGTCCTCTTTAAGCGCACTTTGCATCTAATGAGACAGGTTTGCTGAGCTGGACGGTAGCGAATACTTGCCGAAGGATTTTTTAACCCACGCATGCACACCTACACCCACTCATACCTGGAATCAAGGAATATTTGAGGAAAGCCAGAGCAGCTCTTTTTGTCCGCGTACGAATACAGATCGTTATTTAAGAGTGAGACATATTTATCGAACTTTCTGTTGGGAGACGCCATACACCTGTTTTCAGTTGCGACTGATGCACAATTATAGTATGAATTGTTATTTAGAGCGTTGTGGCATCACAACACAATGGGTTCCTACAAACTCGCCCAAACTTTCATTCTTTTGAAAAAATTGTTACAGGTGAGGAAAATTCCGATTTGGTGAGCAGTGTTAATCTGCGCAACCTGTCCATCTTGTTTGTGAAAGATCGAGCAAAAAACGGCATTTAGTGTTCTGCACAAAAACGAGCGCTAGTAGTAAGTTTTATTTTGTTGCAAAAAAAAAGGACGCGACAAAAAAAAAACCCAAATAATAGGATTTTTGCTGAATAACCAGATCTGTACACGAATTTTAACTGAAAAAAATATCACCGTACTTTTAGCCCCCCTCCCAAATTTCCTAAAAAAAACCCCGAAAACGAAGGACCCTAGGTAAACAAAATAGAAAAAAATTTATTCCAGGTATGTTTTAGTACAAAGGTAAATTTATACTTTAGCTCAAATTTAGGCATTTTCAGGAGAGAAAAGAATTAAAGAACTGAAGGTAATGTGCTGTCTCCTAATGAGTTATAACAATCTAGGAGGGAGGCATCCATACAATTTTTAGAAGTCGTCTCAGGCTGCAACAGCGAAGCGAAACTATGAAATTGCGACTTCAGCTCCTTCGCGTAGAACGGTCAAGGGACCTTTAAGAAAATCAGGACTTGCGCTGGAGTTTTCAGGGTCTAGTGGGAAACGCACCCAGGGAAGATTAAAGTTGTTCCTCGGCTTTGAACGCTGCGTATAGTTCGAACCCCGGTTGCCTAAGCTAGCTGTGAGAAAAAGCAGGGCGGGTTGTTTGCTGCCCATGCGATGAGGAGCTCGTGTATGCATAAGCAACGCTGCGGGCACGCTGACTCAGGCGTTGTTTCTGGAACCCCTCGCCGTGCATGCAAAGCACCGACAACGCGGGCAGGGTTTGGAGATGGAAGCCAACTCGAGCGCACAGCAATGTTTCTACACATTGGCGTGGGCAGCTGGTTGGAAAACAGAAACGTCCTTGAATAAGACCGAGACGCGCTGACTTAGCGATAGCAAGAAAACAGCAGACGACGACGACTGGACCTGTTCAACTGTTCCCGCGGCGCTTGTCAAACTTTCTTGGAACGGCTTGGCATTGGCGCAAAGCGAATCCAGCTGTGCAAACACTCGGGTAGCAGCGGGCAAGCGACGGGTGAGGCGCGGGCTCTTGTCGTCATAAAATTAGAATCGTGAGAAAAAAAACGCCACCTCGACACAACAAATTCGCGTTTATTTATTTATTTATTTATTTATTTATTTATTTATTTATTTATTTATTTATTTATTTATTTATTTCAGTACCCTCAGGGCCCGAGGGCATTACAGAGGGGAGTGGGGTACAATAGACAAAATAACAAAGGAACAGCAGTCACAAGTAACACAAAAATGTGAACAAGAATAAGGCTCGCGCAAATCAGTAGGTTACAGCAAATACAATCAAACAAATTAACAGTCATTTAACACGAAATTATGAGCAAAGAATAAAAGTAAGCATAAAAGTAAGCATACCACGCAAACAAGCACACCACGCAGACCAGGTCTGTTTTAACTACCACATAAGCTGAAAAGAATAAACGGCAGGGCGCAAGAATTACATGTACTATGTTACCATCAAGTTAGTTAAAGCCGATTTAAACACGGAACGGTCACTTATTTCGACGACCGATCGGGGAAGGTGATTCCATTGTGCCGATGTGCTGGGGATGATTGAGTTGTAAAAGTGGCTTGTTTGGCATGAAAGAATACCGACTTTATGACGATGATCGATCCGAGCTGAAACGTAGCAAGGTGGCGTTATGAATTTTCTCTTAAGGATGGGGTTATCGTAGTAAATCTTATGGAATAGACAAAGGCGAACTTAGGAGGAGGAAAATCTGCGCGGATAGAACATAAATAGATGCAGAATTTGCAGGCAAGATTAACAGGCAATTCATGCACTGATAAAATCAGTCTCCAGAAAAACCGTGGAAGGACGTTGTTGCGGAAACAAATGAAGCCACGACACTTTCACTAATTGTTCGGCCAAGCAAAGGTCGGATGTGTTGCGATTATTACAAATGCAACGTTCACATATGAGACACTGGATAATGAGAAGGCTGCTTTATCTTCATTCTTCTCAAAACCCTGCGCTGGAACTTCTTCCAGTATTAAATCATACAGCGTGAAGTAGGGCAAACGTTTAGTAGAAATCACGTAACGGTAGAGATCGCATTTAAGTCGCCAAATGATATAGCAAATGGTGCAGCAAAATTGTGCAGCCAATGGTGTAGCAAATCTATGCAAACCATGTAAGAAATTATTTATTTAACAGTGCTAACGTGACAAAAAGGTGCACGTAGTTCCAAAGCTAAACGTGCCGTTAAGAATGTTTGATTTTTTTTTAGCTTTCAAACTTCCGTGCTTTGCGTCCCGAGCACAGATGCAAGCAGTTGCAGTGGTCCGCGAGAGCTTCGAATTTCTAGCTGAGGTAATCCAACCCGTTTCGTTTTTTTTTTTCTCCTTTTTTCGATATGGCGAGAGATTTCTCAGCAAAGTACTACATCAGCCCTGCCTTCACGAAAAAAAAAATACAAGCCCAAGTGCTGTCCGACCTCATGCACCTGGTATATCCCGGAGGATCATTGTTCCCTTTGCCACCGACCGACAGCTCCAGGTTCTATGTCGTGATTAACTTGAGGATTAATGCCTCCCATTGCCAACCTCCGTGTTTCAGCTTTATTCTAAGTTTAATATACCGAGCAATGGCTTTTTCTTTCTTATTACTTTTGACGTCAGGGCTGCCATGCTTGCAACTCGTGTCTCGAGGCCGCTTAGCAGATTTTAACAATGCCTGCGGCGGTGGCCGTGTACTCCACCGTAGACTTCGGAGCATTGCTGTACATTCACGTCATTAAACCATTTAAACGCTGCAACTGTACGCTCCTGTGGTTCTGTCCTCCCTCCTCAGCTCACTCACTAGTTACGTCAGTGTAGATGACCAACGGCATCGAGAGGCGAGTTTTCGATGGTTAGCACTCACTATTTTTGAAGGAAAATATTCTTTTTTCTGGCCTAACTATAGCTCCTACCTTTCCGTACAGCAAAAAAAAAAAAAAGGTGGGGGGGGGGGCGGGGGGGTGGGGGGGGGGGGGCTTGAAGCGTGTTGGCGTGCAATCTGCCGCTGAATGTGTTTACATGGCCACAAATAATTACGCTTCTGAAATGACTTGAAACAAAACAGGAACTACACAAACACTGTTGTGGAAAATGCTTGTGTCGTTCCTGTGTTGCTCGAAGTCATTTCATAAGCGCAATTATATATGATCATGTTAACAACCAACTATTCCAGTCTGAAACACTATGAATGTGTTTACTCGCGAGGCACGAAAGATGTGAGGGTCATTTAAATACAGCGCGGAATAATAACCACAAGGAACTTCGCGCCATGATATTCTATCTGACATTTTCAGAAGCGCTAAAACACCGAGGACGCAGAGGGAACAGACAGGGACGAGCGCTACTTCCAACTGTTTATTTCGTAAAACCGCAAGTGCTTTAAACAGTTCTCGAACGCTTTTATGACACGGCAGTAAACTACACGTGCGAGAATACACAGTATAGCTACCGAGACTAAAAGAACCAAGGAGATAAGAGCACGATTACGTTGATACCCTGAGGAAGGCAAGTTCTTTTTTTGACAATAAAATGGACGGTGAGCTTACACAAGTGCTACCCAGTGATGCTATGTTCTGTGCTTCTATAATCTCTCGGGTTAGTTGATCACGACTACGTCCGATGATGTGGCACTGATTTAACAACGGAGCACAATTGCGGCACTTACTGCAGTGAATGGCTAGGTTGCTTCCGAAGGAATTTTTAACATTGTTGTTGTGCTGGCGTAGCCGGTCATTGAGACAACAGCCCGTTTGCCCAACATACTTTTTGCCACAAGATGGAGGGATGCAGTACACAACACAGTCTACACAGTCCACGTACGCTGTTTGGTGTTTGATACCACATAATTGTTTGACAGAAGAGTAGGGTTTCGTCAGCTTGCAAAGCTTGTTTAGCTTGTTATGGGCCGTGAAAACAACTCTAACATCTGCTTTCTGCGCTACCTTTTTTAGGTTGTGTGAAACAGTGTGCACGTAAGGGAGCACAGCAACGTGCACACTGTTTCACACAACCTAAAAAAGGTAGCGCAGAAAGCAGATGTTAGAGTTGTTTTCACGGCCCATAACAAGCTAAACAAGCTTTGCAAGCTGACGAAACCCTACTCTTCTGTCAAACAATTATGTGGTATCAAACACCAAACAGCGTACGTGGACTGTGTAGACTGTGTTGTGTACTGCATCCCTCCATCTTGTGGCAAAAAGTATGTTGGGCAAACGGGCTGTTGTCTCAATGACCGGCTACGCCAGCACAACAACAATGTTAAAAATTCCTTCGGAAGCAACCTAGCCATTCACTGCAGTAAGTGCCGCAATTGTGCTCCGTTGTTAAATCAGTGCCACATCATCGGACGTAGTCGTGATCAACTAACCCGAGAGATTATAGAAGCACAGAACATAGCATCACTGGGTAGCACTTGTGTAAGCTCACCGTCCATTTCATTGTCAAAAAAAGAACTTGCCTTCCTCAGGGTATCAACGTAATCGTGCTCTTATCTCCTTGGTTCTTTTAGTCTCGGTAGCTATACTGTGTATTCTCGCACGTGTAGTTTACTGCCGTGTCATAAAAGCGTTCGAGAACTGTTTAAAGCACTTGCGGTTTTACGAAATAAACAGTTGGAAGTAGCGCTCGTCCCTGTCTGTTCCCTCTGCGTCCTCGGTGTTTTAGCGCTTCTGAAAATGTCAAATCTGCACCAACTAGCCCGATCCGCTACCCTTCTGATATTCTATCGTGCTAGAAGAACAGATGGGAGCAAAAAATAAATGCCGCTCTGTAGTTAACACTGATAGAGTGAAATACATTAAATATCGCACCTATTGTCGACGTCCTTTCCTTCGACCGTTAAAAGCCATTCGATGTTTTGTTGTTCCTTGTCTTCCAGACTTTATCTCTTCCCGCGCAAAAACAAAAAGAAAAATATAACATAAATGCGGAAACCTAAAACTCAAGTTTAGCGACGCGTATGCAAGAAACATCGAAAATTCGTTCAGCCCCATTTTCGCTTTTGCTCATGTTTTCTCGAAAATGTCCTCTATGAGCTCAAGGTTGAGCGAAAGCTTCCACGGTAGCTCTTCGATCCCGCCACTAGGGATCCTACTAAACTAAATTGCGGAAAAGCTGAGACCGTGCTACGAAGTAAAAATTGACCTTGGGAAAATAAAAAGAGAGAATTAATATATCGACGCCCTTTCGCGAAGAAGCTATTTGCTCCTCCCTATTGCGGTCGGCTTTTCCTAAAGAGAATCACATACGCGAAACCTTCACCACCTTTGTGCGCACGTTTATCACCCCCTTAGGCCCGGGCAGACCGCTCAGAATGAACGCATCATGGCCCAAGGCGAGATAAAGCCCATCTCGAGCGCCGCAGCAGTTTCGAAGAGTGTGTTAAGCGTTGGCACTAGAAGATAAGTTGCGATATAGGTGTAGGAACGGAAAGCCGGCCTCTCGAGGCGTGTAAAGAGTGGAGCAAGAAAGGCGAGAAATAAATAAGCGTGGATTCTTCAAAGAAAACCCCAGAGACGTATTTGATCTTGGTCCGTGTTTCACAGTCTGTTTCTTGGTATGTTGAAACATTCGAACGCAGCTGAAGGGGAGCTCTTCCCATGTTGTGTTGATCTCTGTTTCTTTCATTGGTTTCCTTTCCTTCCAGCCACATTTTATTTCTTCTTCCTTTTATGCTCAGTCTTGCCTATAGTTGATCTCGCCTTGCCGATGCGTACGACGGCTAAAAGCTCCCATCATTTTTTCTTTTTCTTCTTCATGTTTTCATTTTCGGGCACATTCACTCCGCGGACGCGCTTTCAGTCGAGCTCTCTCCGGTCGCTCCCTATGCGCTTCGATATTCGCGATCCCGCAGTGAAGCATTCATACGGCGCCGAAGGTTTGTAGTCGGCGCCTCCGCCTGAGCTCGGGGAGGGTTCGCGATCGCTGGGATACGGGCTCTGGGCGCGAAACTCAAAGTAGGAGATGAGAGCGAGAGAGGAAGACTAAGAGAGAGAGAGAGAGAGAGAGAGGACAGGCACGGGTCCGTTTCCGCGCGCCGCGTTTTTCGAAACCTCGGCATGAAAAATGCAGGGGGTGAAAGTATCGCTCCGAGCCGAGCTGCCACGCGCACAGCGCAGCATACTTCCGAATGCCACCGGCTCGGTCATTCTTTTCGGCAGGCTTCCACGGCATTTCCACGCAGAGCCGACGAAAGTGAGTGCTCGCTGCAGCTCGCTGAGCTATCCGTGGCAGCAGAAGCCCGGGTGTTTGAGCCGGCGGCCTAAGGCTCGCTCGAAATGCCCGTACTTTTTATTGATTTTTATTTTCACAGAAGGACTGTGCTCAGGAGGCTACACTCCCTGCTGTCTCTCTCTTTCTTCGCTGATGATCTTTCATAACCTCTAAACTCTCGAGCCGTACTCTCTGTCTTCCGTTTTACGGCCTCGAGTGAAAGCCGTTCTGTCAGGACAACCGGACGTCCTGACATTTTGTGGAATTACACAGATGCAGCGATGGGAAGAAGTCGGCGTCGCAGAGGGCGTTTCTTGCGAGAAATTCGGCTCCGCGGGTTCCGCGTTGTTTTAGCCTTCGGATGTCGAAGAGCTCGTACTTCGAATATGCTCACAAAGTTCCTCTTGTGACGTTAAAAGGACACTCATGACAAATTTATCAAATTTTTTAACGCTAGGGCGTTAGTACCCCCCTGAGGGAAGAAAATTGTCCGGTATCGGCGTCGGCGTTGGCAACCTTTTAAATCCTCGCATCCGGAGCGGCTGACGTAACCGGGGAGCACTTATAGGGGTTCTTGGATTCCCTCTGTTGCTCTGCACTTGTAAATCGAGACGCATCAAAAAAGAAACCACACGGGCACTCAAAAATCATAGCAGTGAAGCACCTAAACGTACCGAAAGTTAGCTGGCCGCGTGTTGCGACGCCAAGTGCAGGTTTCCTTTCGCTTCCGACATTCATGTCGCCTTTTTTCGTCTCCCTCGTGTGATACAAGTGCAGCAGTGGTTTCGAAACAAAACCTATTTACTTCAACATCCAAACGCGTAATCTTCATGCACGTTTGTCAGCCTCAGAGATTCATGACTGTTCGGGTATTTCGTAGTTCTTGATTTTTTTCTATATACCTTACAAATGCTTTGTTTTCAGTAAGAGCGGTAAGAGGACCCACTTGCAAGATCATGCGGTACACGTGCCTCTGACTAAAGGGATGACATTCTTACTGGTGAGAATGCGGTCACGTGATCTCAAAACATGTCAACATTCGCTCTATTGCAAGACCAACGAACTATTACTGCTACTAAGGCACTACAATATCCTGCAATTTCCAGCGTAATTATGGTGAGCTTGGCTGCTATGTCTCATCGACTCAGTAGTCGTACGTATGCTACTAAAAAGAAAAATCTGAGAAGATCGCACGAGTATCAGCAACGGTAATATCGAAGTTAAAGCTGAGGGAAGATGGGGAGGGGGAGCTCGGCGGGCGTTAAGTGCTTCCTTCGCTCCGTGCCCTCTCGGTGTAAACAAAGTTCGTCGTTTCTTTCACTCGCTTCCTCCTCAATCTGTTGCCGGGGTTAAAGACGCATAGCAGCCCAGAAGAGCGCCGTCCCGCACACAGGAAGTGCGGGTTCCTTTTACATCGAGAATGCCAGCTCAGCATCGCCGGCAAAAAAAAAAAAAATATCGCAGATCGCCTTCAATCGACGCTCGCTACGCGCAAGCGCAGAAACTTTCCCCTGAAACTTTAGCGTAATTGCGTGCACTGCATGCGAAGCCGTTGCCGCAATCGACAGCTTCCAGCAGAAATAGTGGCAGTCCTAGTAGATCAGTTGTGTTCATATGCGCAGGCTAGATGGTGATTTTCATGCGCGTATTTTAATACGGGCTAGCGGTGACAAGTAGAATTTTTATACTTCTCGCGTCCAGACTGGTGGGTAGGTTTCTAGTATGGGGCCGAAATCATGGTGAGTTCAGTTATCGTATTTTTCAGCCAATAGCTGATTCACCACAGCATACAACCGTGTTTAATGTGACCCTGTGAAAGTACAGCATTAATGGGAGCTCTATAGCGCGTACATTTGGATCGCCCGTCTTCTGAACACTGAGAAGTATTTACCAATGTCAGATAAAGAGTTCGCCCTTTCTGCTTGGTACCTATTCGCGTATGGAAAAGAGGTATAATGAACTCGTATGTGTGCACAAGTCCCCCATCACGCTGTGTGCCCATATCCTCTAAACTAAACGAATGTAGATGTTTATATGTGCACATGCCCAACCGTTGGGACATGGAGAAGACCACTGCACTCATATAGTTACAACTCAAGGACATCTTGTCTTTATGAATGTCCACGAGACACCCTTCCACCGTCACCTTCCTTCTGTACTTATCTTCATACTTTTTTTTCCTGACCAAGGCTTCCTTCAGTTCCCCTGTTCACGCCCTATACGTAGTATGACTTAATACCTAATATTACTTCGTACGTCATCATACTTTATCTTAACACCTTGAAATTTCAAGCGCCATTTGACAATATCTTTCTGGTTACCCTACCGGCTGCTCTAAGAACAGGATCTAGCCTTTCCAGCAGAATCCAGCCTTATTACAAAATTAGCACCACGAAATGGTCTGCAAGTCACTGGCCAATCGGTATAGCACAGTCTCGTGGCCAAGTTCCGTGTGGCTTCTGAATTCTCTGAGCGGTGCTTCACTTAACAGATGCCCAAGCTGCCCATTCCACGTACTGAGGAGTGGCATTTCCTTAAACGCGGTATGATCAAGTCACTCGAGTTCTGCCAAACCCGTACACCGACTAGCACAACTAGCGCAACCCGACGAAAGATCCCTCCTCAAGAACGGGAATGGAACAATCCCTGAAGAGCATCACATACGCTGGCACCGCAATCTCGCAATTTTCATGTGGTATCCTGTGCAAGTGGCTTCGGCGTACTCTTTTTTTGTGTGTGTATTGTGTCTGTGTTGTGTGTGTGTGTGTGTGTGTGTGTGTGTGTGTGTGTGTGTGTGTGTGTGTGTGTGTGTGTGTGGTGTGTGTGTGTGTGTGTGTGTGTGTGTGTGTGTGTGTGTGTGTGTGTGTGTGTGTATGTATGTGTGTGTGTGTGTGTGTGTGTGTGTGTGTGTGTGTGTGTGAGTGTGTGTGTGTGTGTGAGTGTGTGAGTGTGTGTGTGTGTGTGTGTGTGCGTGTGTGTGTGTGTGTGTGCGCGTGTGTGTGTGTGTCTGTGTCTGTGTCTGTGTTGTGTGTGTGTGTGTGTGTGTGTGTGTGTGTGTGTGTGTGTGTGTGTGTGTGTGTGTGTGTGTGTGTGTGTGTGTGTGTGTGTGTGTGTGTGTGTGTGTGTGTGTGTGCGTGTGTGTGTGTGTGTGTGTGTGTGTGTGTGTGTGTTGTGTGTGTATGCTGTGTGTGTGCTATGTGTGTGTGCGCGTGTGTGCTGTTTGTATATGTGAGTGTTGTGTAGTGTGTGCGTGTGTGCATGTGTGTGTGTACGTGTGTGTGTGTCTGTGTTGTGTATATATGTGAGTGTTGTGTATTCTGCGTGCGTGCGTGCGTGTGGGTGCGTGTGCGTGTGTGCGTGTGTGTGAAGTATGCTGCAATCTTTGGGCAAGCAGCAGCCGAGACGATTTCAAATTAATTTCGACCGGAACCGGCACGATTTAAAACGTGCAGTGGCGCATTCCGCCGCGACGGCCTCCGCGGCAATACGCTATCCCATTTCGCCTGACAAAAATAGGCTGCACAGTACTCGTGAGGCGAAGAAGCGCAGCTCGCTTGCGAAGCACTTGCCTCTTTGCCTCGCTTCCGACACGGCTACGACCGCGGGGGAGCGCGCCGCCACTGCAGCGCGGCGCTCCATATATTCCTGGTATAGCTTCGCTGTTTGCGCGCGCCACGTGAAGTGTTCTCTTACGCGTTCCAAGATTCCAGGCGGGATGGGGAGGAGAGGATTGTGGACGTTGAAGGCGGCGAAGGCGGCGTAAGCTGTGCCTGCGGCGAGGCACGCAGAGTCCGACGGCTTTCGCGCCGCGTGTTGTGAAGGCAGACGTCGCCGCGGGCGGCTAAACTACCCGGCGTGCAAGGCAACAGAGATGTTGGAGAGAACAATGGGTGTCCAGCCGTGGCGCCTGCAGCCAATGGACCGCTCCCAGATCACTACTCTAGTTGGCGCAACTGCGCAGTGTTTGCCCGCAGGGGAACGAAGCTCGACCGAGTAATACGCTCTCTCAAGCCTACGTCTAACGCAGAACAATATCGTGTGTGTTCAGGAAACGCTCGGAATCACTGATTCCGTGCGTGCTTTTTTTGTGCGTCGTTCAGAACTATCTTCGGTGGAGGTGCCCTCGTCCATAAGAAACTTCTGTTACGAAGCATTCACGGTGTGTGCCTCACAGCCTGGGGTATGGAAGCATTGAAACATGAAAGGTTCGAGATGGCCAGCCTTAGGGCACGGGTGCTTTCGCTGTAGTAGACGAGACGGCCACTAAAGCACGTTTCGATCGATTCTTGATGCCGCTTCTGGTGTTTGCGTAGATCTCGTGTCGCATGTATGAGATCGCATAGCGCATGCCTAAGCGCAGAGGCCAAAGCTGGCTTTTGACTTTCGTAAACAAAAGCCTTAGGAAAAGATCTGCGCTCGCAAAACAAGCAACAGCTTCAGTTCGATAGGCATACGAATAAATGGCCTGGCACCGATCTTCGATGGCCACTCGAGACACTACAGGCAGATGCCGGCTTTTCATTTAGTTTTTAACAAAACTGGACAAACCGCTGGTATTCATCAGTTTCGTGATGAGTTTTTTCGCTCATGCATTTTTCGATCACGGTCAACGACGTCGACGACAACGACGACGACGACGCTGGATTTTCTGCGACGCGAGCTTCTGAACGCTATAGCGATAAAAAATTTACATACACACGCATAACGGTGGGTTCAACTGTAAGAGAGATCTTTTGTCTTCCAGTGGCCATAGATGCCCATTTATATTCTGTCGAGAAGGATAAGGCCTCGGCTCTGGCACCGCTGTCCTGCTCTATTCGACACAGGCGCCAGCCCAATGATTTATCTCCGTCTGTGGAAATCCGTCGGGCTGAAATAAATCGGCACCCACCACGTCACCCTGGATGTTCGCAGCTTACAAGACACGATCGTGCCCCCGAACTCCACTCGCACCAAAGACGCTCGTTTGTCCTTATAGGCCTTTACGCGCGCCACCGCTACCGACGCCACCAACGTTGACCCATGTGAACTTTCCGGTCCTGCTCCCCCACCCAAAATGTGGTAGCGTTTCAAAGTAGTTAAATCCAGTAGACGCGCGAAAACTTGTGTGTAGCTTGGTTGGCTCATGGTTTTGCTTTGCTGTGTCGTCGGCACCTCTGGCGACGATATTAGTTCGATAGTAGTCTTCTCTCCTCTTTTCTTCTCATTCAAATTCCTTTCTCTTTCAGCCCGATAGTAGTCTTAGCTGATGAAGACGACGACGTGCAATGCATAGCGCGACAGTGTTTTGCGGTGTAACACGAGGCGTGAGCAGGTGTGGCGATAGCCTAGAGCTCTCATGCAGTGGCCAGCGAAGCTAATCTTTTCGCACGTACCGCCGCGGGTTTGGAACCCAGTTGCGGCAATACTGATTTGGATTATTTATTTATTTGTTTGGCACAAACCCACATTCATCGCAAGGTCTTGCTCGGGGTTTGCCCATCGCAATAGCGCTTTCGCACTCATAACTTGGCCTTAGAGCAATCCTTGTTGGAATAAAGAGATTCACTCAGTCAATTCCATCGAGGCTACCTGCTCCTTCTTTTTCCTTATCAACTGTTTCTTCTTTTTCCACGCTCACCTGGGCAAAGCGAATGATTTTTCCTGAGCCACCTATGCAGTGTGCACTTCAAGCTGCCATGTGTAGTGTGTTCACTTTTGAGGATGGCTGGTTTTTAATGTAATGCAGGTTATCTTCGATCAGGATTGTAATACAGTGGCCACAATTTCTAAGCTTTCTTCTTCGTTTCCAATACCTTGCCTGTTTGTTGGTGAGGCCCGGTTTTGATAACGTCGAAATCGACATTGCTTGCCTGACGTCATCTGCAACCGCTATCAGTGACTAAGGGGCAGAAGAAGGGAAAGGAACAGTTTCACAAAATACGGTCCGTGATCAGCTATGCCATGCTGATGCAATGCTTTGGGTCAGCGAAAATCTCGCATGCAAGTCCTAGAATTTATTTCTGCATAAAAGAAAAAAAATTAAGCACATGTGGTAAGCGCAACATTGAAAACTGAAGCTCAGTTCTTGTGAACATAGAAAATGAGAGAAACAAAATTTGAGTGCAAAGAGTGACACGAAAGGCCCACCGCCCGTGCGTCTGTTAAACAAATCGTACGTCGAAGAGCTTCTCGCACACGTTGCAACACAGTTTCACATCACGCAGTGTCGTGAACATCTTGCGTCGGCACGTCGTCTAGGCGGGCTCAGCCAGCGGCCGAAGCGCTCCGGGCAAAACACACCGCGAATGCCGTTACGAGCTGGACGGAGGCAGGGCGGGTGGCAGTTCCTCGGCCGAGATGACGCGCGACGGACGTGACAGTCAGCAGATAGAGAGAGAGAGAGGGGGGGGGGGGGGAGGCACGAACAAGCGAGGAAGGGGACTCGGACATACTGGCGCCGAGAGCAGGATTGGACAATGTTGAGGACCTGGACCTCGTCCGAGGAGCCGAAACGACCTCCGAGTCGCACTTTACGGGCTGCCACCCCAATTTCCCTCGGCCGTGGGTCGGCACGATCTCTCTCGCTGCGGGCTCGGACAACAAAAAACCGATCCCCGCAACCTCCTCTGTCTCTAGCAAGAGAAAGAGGGAGGGGAGGGAGGGGAGGGAGCCAGAACAGCCCGAAAAAAAAAACAATAAACAAAAAGTACAAGGAAATATTACCGGCCACTTGAGAAGGCCAGGAAAGGAGAGAAGCGGAGGAGGAAGCAAAGAACGGAGCAAACTTTTCGCCATTTCCCTTCGCCGCTAACATCGCCACCGATTTCGCGGTCGCCCAGAAGAAGGTGTGCTATCTAACGGGTGCGGTGCGCCGCTCAGTGTGCTCGGGCCTGATTATGGGCTTCTTCTTCAAACCCTTATTGGTTCACTCCTCCCTCTTTCTTTCACCTTTCTTTCTTTCTTTCTCTGCCGCTGCCGATGAATAGTTTATAAGGCTCAATATGGCACGGCTCCAACTCTATACCCACCGCCGCCACCAACGGCGCTACGGTGTCGACCACATCGACGTCGGGCCCAGCGGAAAGAGGCGCGATGCTCACAAAAACTGACGAGGACGATCTTTTGGCGCAAGTTTCTTACTCCGGGCAGACTGCGTTGCAGCCCTATATAGGGCAACAAGGATGGTAAATTCCCACAAGTAATTCTCGCCTATCTTTACTAAAAAAAAAAACCCATTCCATTATAGGAAAATTACCGACGATACTTCGGCGATATAAGCGACCATTATCGAGATCAGTAATGACAGGGAAAGCGGATTTGCAGTTTCTGTCGGTACTCTCAGGAACACTTAACGCGATAGCGTTAAAGCAGCTCTTGTGCAGAAATTCCGGCGTCGTCACTGTCGGCGTGCGTTGTGGGAAGAAAAATCTCCGGAGAAGCAACCAGGTGGGCAACCTCGGTCACGCGGCCTTGAGGCGTCATCACAATCTGCCCACCTGATTGTGAGCAAGCCGACCGCAGGGGCAGGTGGCAGTTAAATTAATGATTGGTCGCTCGTGAAGGGCAACCTAGGTCTCATAAGCCCTACCGGTGGCAGCACCTGCCATCGCAAGGCAGTGACACATTGCTTAACCTCTGCAGCACTGCGCCAGGAGTGGTATGATGACTCTCAGGCATCTATGAATGTATATTGGAGAATGGCCAATTCCGCATATATGGTCATTAATTAACCCATTAATGCTATCGCGTCCTACCCATAAGGCGGAGCTTAAGTGTCTCCTCCAATTGTTTTTATATACGCTCTATCTTACTCAGAGAACGGAAAAAAGTGCTTTTTTTTCATGAGGACAAGAAGGATTCTAGTTCTGGATATCTTTTAAAGCGCCAGAACTACGTGGTCAAGCAGGCGATGAAAGTGAGAACGAAGCAAGGCAAAGAGGGAGGCGTCCTAGTGAAGGGCTCCGGATATATAGCGCCCAAATAATGATCTGTGACGTGCAGTGACGGCCCGTTTTGCCGTTCGCCTCTTTATTGAAATGCGGCCGCCCCGTCGCACGTTGCACTGCCAAAGAGGGAGCGCCTGCTGTTGTTGAGCCAGCACTAACTCAGGCCGCAAAACGGTTACAGTCACGCGCGGCTCGCGCAACTAATGTGGGCACATGCAGAGAGCGAGAAACGTGGAGCTCGCTGCTGCTATGTGTACTGTGGGACTCGCACGTCCCCGTCTCGAAATTCTAGCAGCAACCCACGCATTTTTCTCCGGAGAAGCTAAACTTTTGCCGCGCTTGCACTTTCGAGCACAAAGTAAACTTTGCGCGGGAAGCTGCAACAGTGGGGGCTCGAATATGCGGAACTGTGCCGCCTCTCCCGCAGCTTCTATTCGTGCAGCCTGCGTGGCTAAGAACAAAGCGCGAATGAAGGTGAACTGCTGCGTGCGCTGAAGTCGGGCTTGCTTCCTTAACCTCGATTCCCGCGCCTTCGTCACAGACGTGACTTGTCTCTGCCAGCATCTTGTCCTCCCAAGACCACCTTCGTTGTCTGCTAGCGAAGCGCTTTCCGAAACTATAAACTTTTGTTCGAAGCGCATTGAGATCGAAATTAAAAACCTTCACTGTGCGGCCTGTGTCTCCTGCGTAGCGTAACTGATCTTCCATTCTTCTCTCCCCTTTCTTTCGCTTCCTTTGTTACCCTTTCGCCTTTCTTACCTGTAAGGTAGTATATACCGGGCGTCGCCTACTTAACGTCCCTGCCTTTCCGTTCGCCTCTCTCCCTCCCCCATCTCTCCATATATATATATATATATATATATATATATATATATATATATATATATATATATATATATATATATATATATATGTATATATCCTTATGGAATTTATATGTTTGACATTCTGGCTACTGCATCGCTTAAGCTTCAGTTTCACTGATGCCGTCAGCACGGCTTCTTCAATATGACATGAGAGCCCAGTATTTATATGTGTAATTTCATTTTCATTTTTGTAGCAATAGCTACACTACGCTAACACTTCGAGTCTTCAGCGTGGCACCCCTTGAGCTCCATGGCGGCACCGTGGGGGGCCACGTGGTTGGTCACATGGTGCGGAGCAGCTACCGGCGGCGCGGCGCGCCGGCGAAACCTGGGGGGGGGGGGGGGGGGGGGCGAAGAGTGAATCCACGCCCAGGGACGAAGATGAAGGAATGCCCAGCGAAACGTTGCGGCGAAACACTGACTTTGCAGTTCGACTGAGCGAGTTCCACTCGGCCATCTGTAGCTATCGCGTCACTCCAGGTTTAACCAGAGCTAAACCTCAGCCATTTTTTCTTGACCGCTCTATAACTTAACTTCCGTTACATTTTGGTGCTGACCGATAGCACTAATTTCAAACTAAGCTCAAAGCACGGCCATTTGCTCTTAATTAGTGGGATGACAATCGACCCTTGTTAGGCTTTCGTCATGCTTTCAGAGTTTTTGAGGGTCCACAGAGAGTTGAGGGGAAATGAGACACAAGGCTTGATGACAGAGAAAACAGATTTAATTGCTAGTTTAAACTGAGAGAGATCGGCGCCGGGGCTTGTCGCTCACGGGATGCTTTGCGATGACTCAGCCGGTCGTAGTCTTTCCCGGAGAAGACTCGAACCACCTGATGCTCTGCGCTGGATTCTGGAGAAGGTTGGCATGTAGCGTTCGATAATCACTTTACCAAGGACCTCAATCTTGGGCCATATGCTTAAGTTTTTTGTTCTCCAGAAAAAATATTACTATTTATCATAAATGCCTCCTATGACGCCACGACTCACCCCGTACCACTAAAATATAAAATTTTTACAGTCAACAAGCTGGTTCAGTGCAGGCTTGGTTGCTTCTGTGAAAAAATCACGACACGAAATGATTCGTACTTGTCTCAATCCAACTTGTACCACATAAGGCACCTTACTCAGAGACAATGCAATATTTGTACTACCCAGATGTAGAACGAACTATGGTTTCTCTATGTTGAAATATATAGGCTGCCTAAATGTTTGAACACTACTCTTTATATGAACCGAAACAAAATGTATCTTTCTGCAATTAGGGAAATATTCATTGATTAGGTTGTATATGGGACTCAGTTGAAATGCACATGATGACTTTTCATTCCTTGTTTTTCCTTCTTTTCACGATGTATTATGTTCCTCTCTACAATCATAAATGTTCTGTGTATAACGCATCAAGTGCCACTGCTGACTTGTCAATTTTTACGGGCGACGAAGCTCGTCACCCACAGTTTTGGCACCGTACAACAAAAGCTGAAATGAACATTCATTCATTCATACACTCTCTGCGGTGACCTCTCCTGTTCCATTAAAGTCCTCCTCCTCCTCCTCCTCTGTGCGGTATACACTGGTCCCTCGTCACGCGTCGGTATTCAGTGTTTGACGACATCACAGTGGCATATGTTGGTACCGCAGGTCGAAAAGTTTGCCTGAATTCTGAAATGAGATCTGGAAGTCGCTATTTTTCGGGTTCGGTGATGTGTGACAAGTTAAAATGGCTTCCAATATCGGCCGTGACAACGCGCCTGCAAACCGTTCTTCCAGTGAGCGATTCTTTTATCACCTCCGGTACGAGAGCCCCCATCAGTTTATTGCGCTGCAACCGCACGTCCTGAAGCATGGTGGTCGCCACGCGCACATGTATACTACGCCGTCGTCTGAGGCTCTGACAAATGTGTGGTCACCTGAAACTCTGGACGTTTCCACGATGTAGACTTCTACTGTATCCAGATGTCCTTTCACCAATTCGGATTTTAACTCGCTCATCATGATGCAATCACTGAGTGGTGGTAAAGTAGTTTCCTTGGCGAGGCGGATCGGTACTGCCGCACTTGAGGGCCAATCGTCCTGGCTGATGCTTCGCTGTGCTGTAGCTCCCCAATTTAGGTTAGGTACTTCACACTGTCGGTTTCCGAGACCTCGTTCACTTAGCAATAGGTCTATCTCCAATTCGGGCGTGCGGTATATTTTGTCCTATCAACCCAGCAAGCAGCAACATGGCCTCGTCTTTGCACACAAAAAATCTTAATGTAAGTGAGCGCTCTCCTACTCTTATAGGTGCCTCGCAGCAAGCGATTCTCTCGAGCGCATTCTCCGAAATCTCCACCAGACAATTTTTCGTATTCATATGCCGAGTTTTTTGTCGCCAATGCTTCTTTTAAAGGCCTAATTTTTGAGCCTGTATCGAAAGACACCTTGATCTGGCACCGTTTATGCCGGAGATAGTAATTCAGCCCGTTTCGCCACAGATGTTCATCGCGACAGATTCAACGGCCCGTT
This sequence comes from Amblyomma americanum, assembly GCF_052857255.1. Taxonomy (NCBI): domain Eukaryota; kingdom Metazoa; phylum Arthropoda; class Arachnida; order Ixodida; family Ixodidae; genus Amblyomma; species Amblyomma americanum. The sequence continues at coordinate 196,381,682 of NC_135499.1, read as the reverse complement.
CGCTTTCCTCTTTCACTCACTCATCCAAGGAAGCAGACACTTCTAGTTTCCATGGTTCTGTCGGGAATCGCGTACGGCCTCAAAAGTAGGAAAATTGTCTATGTCCTTACTCATGTTTTAGCTTACGGCAGTTAAATGGGCACACTCTCCCCAAGTATAGTACGCCCTGCTGCGCGGCGGTTTGCTGCTGCGCCTCTCAATCACTGTTCTGCAGCTCTACATTTGATTCAAGCAGCCTCTCCACCCTTTCGATCCACGAGCGCAGCTCCCCATCATCCCTGTCGCCATATTCCACGCTTACCACAGGTATTATTTTCACTCTCTTAGTGCTCCTTCATTCCTTCATTCTTTCATTCCGCATGCGGAGGCAAGCAGGAATATAGCACTATGATCCATAGCGCAGCAACAAAACAGGGGACAAACACAAGTCGGAAAGCCGAAAAGCCGGACTAGCCCATGACCGTAGTGATACTCTGAATCGCTTCTGACGAAGGGCCATAGTGTTTGAACCTGACGCTGGTTAGAGCGTACGAGTCTTGAGTCGAACTCTTCACGCATACCCACTAGCCCGAACCATCACCTTGTTAAGAATATAGCACACCAAATCAGGTTTCTTCGGTTTACTCTTTTAATTAATAAAGTTTAAATATTAGTTTAAACTGAGACAGGTACCGGTGCGGCTCACCCAGAGGATGCGTTGCGACGATTCAGCCGGCGAGACTCTTCCACGGAGCTGACTCGAACCAAGTAGTCCTCTGCGCTGGATTCAAGAGATGGCTGGCGTGTCATGACGACAGGAGATAGCCCGGACTCGTCGCTGTTGCCTCGAACGAAAGTGGGAAAGTAGTTTTCTTCCTCTACCACACCTTGACCTTGATGGCAATGCCGAATTGCAGTCAGTGGTACCTTGGCTCCCATTGCCAACGCGAGCTCTGTCACCGAAGCTCAGTGTTGAACCTCGCTGCTCAGAAATATGCGTTGTTGGGTATGTTGGCTCATGGCATTCATGGCTGCTGTTGTACCTACCCGAGACATGTTCAAACATGTTCTGTACGTCACACCCGCCTCTCCTCAGAGGAGGGTTAATGCGATTGCTCGTGTTGACAAAAAGACCAAGATAGGCTGCGTGTGACTTTCACCGCAGAACAATACCACTTCATATCACCGAACAATACCAGTAAATCATCCGTAGAAAATAATGTTCGTGAAAAAAAAACGAGAACGTTTTACAAGGCTGCAACAAAAGGTCAGCCTGTCTCCTGATGCGGAGTTCGCCAAGAGCAGTTTTACATAACGGCGGTCTCCAACTTTTTTGTGGCGTTCCGAAACATTTAAAATCTATCAGTTACCTCGATCCGCTGTGATGCTCTCGAACTGCGGCATTATGGCGCTGACCATATTTTGTAATCGTTGTTCTACAGGCAAAAATATGCGGGCATTCAGCCTCACTCTTTCCATGCCAGGCAGTAGCTGAAACGTGCCCACCAGTCTGAAAGTCGTGCTCTGTAACATAGATCTGCACGTGAACGGGCGCAGAACGTACCGCAACACGTTGTACAAGGTCTATTTTTTAGGGCGTCAAGTATTGGCTCATTCGTGTACGGTAGTTTTATGAGGCTGCGTGTTCAGTTATATAACGCGTATTGTATTCTCAAACATGCTTTGCACAAGAGTAACTGTAAACAGCAAAGACAAATAGCAAATGCGGCATTGCTTACATGGCTATTGTTGGCCGCCATTCGCAGCATCTTCTTTCTGGCACGGTATTTCAATGTCGTCTGCCAGACAAAAAAAAAAGAAGAAAGAAACTGGTTTTCAGGAAAGCGAAGGCACTGTAATTGCCTCATTTCTTAGTGGAGCGAGGGAAGGAATGAAGTAGCAAGGAGGAGGCGGAAAACACTTTTATTGGCAGTCTTCATATAGACGTCTAAAATATTGATGCCAAGCCGGGCCACGCCTTGATGTAGGTCTTCTTTGGCGTCCTCCAATGGCGCGTGATCCAGTTACGGGAAGGGCGATTCGGTTAGTGTGGGGAGTTGAGAGTGTCGTGGCAAGAAAAGAGACAGTGTTCCATGTGGGCGTAGGAGTAATGACGTTTAGGGTAGCGGGGTTACTGTAGAAGTTTTGTATAGGTATAGCCTAGTGGGTGTAAAGGAGTGAAAGTAGTAGTGGAGAAGTAAGCGCCGGAGAGGATTTCTGAGGATTAATGCCGTCCGCCTGGTTATCTGTAACGAGCACTGACATCGCACAGCACGAGGGCGCCTTTTGTATTTCGCCTCCATCGAAACAGCGCCGCCACAACTTGGTATGAACCTGAGACTGGGCTACGTATAGCTTCTAAATGAGAAGGGATAAAGCACGTGAGGAGGGGTGTAAATATAAACAGGGAAAGTTGAGTTGGTTGTACAGATGAAGCCTGACCGTAGCCGCATGTTCTTTCTGGGTAGAAAAAATACGTGTGGTCGAATATTCCAAATTTTCGAATAGCGATTAGAATATTCTCCTATTTGATTCGCTGAACGAATCAAATAGTGAGCGCTCAAAACTATCCGAAACGAATCGAGTATGTTCGCAAGCTTGCGAATAGCTTTCGAATAATTGGCACGAAGTTAGAATAATAAAGCATGCCGTAGTTATCTTGGACGACTTATACAAAAACAGGGCAAACTCAGACGTCACGACACATAGCATGCTGCTGCAGTCGGGATGCGCGGTCTATTCGTGCGGGAGCGTTCGTGATACTCATGCATGACCTTCAAGATCAAGTGACGCAGCAAGCTTGAGGAAGGTTTAGCAAACACGCCTTGGTGCCCGTGTCGCTGAGGCCATGGCAAATACGTAGCTGTTGCCCCTATCATCTACCCTGATATGGCCCTGGCTGATTCCTTGTCGCCATCAGTAGCAAAGGCTAGGTTTCCTGCCCCTATGACATGACGGCTGTAGAATATTTCACTGACTTCGTGTTTTGTGCCCACCAGTGGAGATCAGTGTTTCGCCTTTTGACAGCTATTGGTATAACTTCGTAAGGTGTACCACCGCACGACAGCGACCGGATAAGCACTTCGCTGTTTCATGCAATTAATAGTTTTTTTACGAGTATTCGCGTAAGGCGCGAGTATTCGTAAACATATTCGATTCGTATTTGATTGGGTCCTATCACTATTCGAATCGTATTTGAGTCGGTGTTTAGTTGCACTATTCAAAAGAAAACAATTGATAGAGATCTGTCTGGTTGGGAAAGCAATTTAAGTTAGAAAGAACGCCAATCAAAAAATGAAAAAAAAAACATTTCGGAATCTACTTGGTTCCTTCATCAGGTGTGACCGCGGGCGAGTTTCAGCTTGTTTCTTAAGCCCTCATTTATCCACCTGTTGGGTCACTGCACGTGGACGGTGGATGTAAGAGAGAGCAAGGGCCCCTAGGGAGCGGCTATCATTACCCCGCGTCTGCTGAATGTGCCATGACTCATGTAAGAGCCTTCTGCACAGGCACGGCTCGGTGTCCAGCATAATGGTTTCCTCGAAGTCAGTAGTGTGGTAATATGCCTCGCACTGCTCTAAATTAAAAATTGAAAAGTTACACTATTCTCATTCAATCTATAACACTGAAGCTGCACTATTCCTATTCTTTAGGGTTTTGAAAATGTAGTATTTGCAAACCCCGCAAAAAAAAAAAGAATGCCGGTACTTGTTGAATCAAACTGCTAGCGCCGCTTCAAGAGGAGGGAGGAACTCCGATACATTGTGCTGCTGCGTGGTAGTGCAGTGGAGCTGCTCCGCGATGGCAATATCTCGCTCATTTTCCGGAGATATTACACGAGAAAACATGTTTGATAAAGTGACTTCTCAAACCTCAACCACGACGAGCGCCATACGTTTTCATAAGAAAGTGCTTTCACAACCGCACAGGCCCCACATTCCAGCTGTAGAGACGAGGACGAGAAGAAAAACAGTGAACCAAGGTGCTCACCCATTATTTGGTGCAATATTGCGATTCGATGGAGAAATATTTTGCGCTGCATTCCTGCCCTCTCCATGCTCCGAAAGAGCAAACTGGGATAAAAAAAAACGGCATAAGCCCACACTTGAGCTGCAGGCAAGCTCAAGGGCTCTGGATAATGCATGCTTTATCTCGCCCTCTCACATCTCCCTCCATATCTTGCTCATCGATATTGTTTGCTCGGCAGAAGTGGTTTGCCCGTGCTACGGATAATTCAGTTATTTTTATCACCACTGCAATATGACGCGGAGCAGCTGCATTGAGCCGCGTTCCTTTGTTTTGGTATCATGATCCCTCATTTTTGTTCCTTTGCCGCACTGTTTTTTTATGTGGTAGTTTTGAGCTGATGTCTGTAGCCTTCTAGGGTTTAACTCGGTCAAGTCGACGGAACTTAGACGGCCAGACACACTGTCCGCTTTTTAATGGCTGCTGGTCTTCCTTCTTTAGGCTAGCGTGCTGTAAACTCATTTTTAAAGCTCTGCTAGTCAGTTAGAAGTAGCAGTGAAAGCTGAACAGCCCCCCTCTATTGCCTGTACTACAACTGAGAGCGTCCACTACAAGGCCCACATCGTTAGGCTGAACTGGATCTCTTGTATCCAACTCACGTACTTATTAAATCCTATACGGATTTCTATGTTACCAGTAAACCGAAGGTATAAAATCATATATAGTTTCCTTATGACTCCACACAAATTAAAGCCCAATCTTGATGCGCCCGCCTACTTGTACACTTTACAGAATTTTTATTGTCCACATTGTGAACCTAGTAGTCTTCGATGAAGAATTATTACGCTCTGTTTGCTCCAGGCAAAGTCTCTTAAATGGATACCACTTGGGGAGGTGGAAATGTATTAGAGAAATCAAGCTTCTATTGCGCAGATACTCCAGAGTGAGTAAGCGAAATAGTGGTCAAGGACATTAAAAGAGAAAGACGTACAGATCTATCAATGCGATTCAGGCGGCAGTGTGTGCGCCAATGCCAGACACTTTTTGCGTCAAAGTGCGTTCTAATTCTACTGTATTAAAAGAAAATGACCAGTGGTCATACGATGTGATGGGACAAGCCTGCGTTAGCAGTGAAGATTTTACATTTCGCTTCATCATTTTCACTTTTCGAATGATCGCTTCCCATTCAGTCCTAATTTTTTGGCGTCGCTTTTTTAATTCCGCTTGTGCGTGGTCTTCTGCAGGGTGGAGATTGGTGAAGACCGAGCGTGGGGGAGCACATGGCGATTGGAGCCCTTCTGGTGGGTGAGCAGTGGCTTACGAAGGATGGAGCTATGAGGAAGGTGTATGTGTGCGGGTGGATGGTGAATGGATGCCTTCTGGTGTAAGAAGGTGGCTGAGTGGTGGGTTTACCTTCCATACGATGGAGGTGTTTTTGTGGGAGGAGGCTCTTAGGCTCTTAGGTGGGGCACGCCAGTGCTCCGGGCACTGGTGTGTGCCCGAGGGGCTCGCACAGGAGTGTGCTCTGAAAGAGGCACCTTCACATGAAGGAGACAGGCTTCACAGATATTGACGAAGCGCGGCTTTCACCGAAAGAGGCCCACACTGCAAACGCAGTAAAAGAAAGCAGTAGCAGCTGGGTGGCCGGGGATGCACACACACCGACATACACACGCACAAAAACAGACCCCGGGTTTTCACCAACAGTGGATCATGCTGCTAAGAGTGCTTTGCACTGAACTTTTGCTGTACTTTTTTGCAACTTAGTAAGGCCAATGTTTTTTTGGATTTGGCACAGACGCCATAAAAGCTTAACCAGTTTTCTTTGCTTGTAAATAACTTATTATTTATGCAAGTGAATTCCGAGGCTGTTTTATATCATTTTTTACTATACGTTTTCTTTAAGTTAATTCCTTGCAGCATTCTATCGTTGATTTTTTTACCTGTATGTATTCCTGTTACAGTATGTTCACCAATGTTTTTTTTTTCGTTTATTCATAATTGTATCTTTGTTTTCTTTATTGTGCATAGTGCCATATCTGTGGGGAGTACAAACCCCGTCAAGCCGAATTCATTTGGCTTTTTGTGTGTACTCCCGTTCTCTGTACATGTATAGATGCAAATATACTTGAATTGAATGCAGTAAATATCTCCCCAGGCAGAGCCGCTGACCTGGACACCAATGGCAGGGGCCATCCTGTCCGTTCGGTCGATCAACCATTGTAGGTCAATGAGGTCAACTGTTGATCACTTCAAGAGTGCTTTGCACAAAACCTTTCCTCTACTCTTTTCCAACTTAGTAAGGCCAATATTTGGCCATTTTTGCTCTGGGTAGCCCTTCTACTTGCAACCGACCAGAACAGCTCCTGTACGCGTTGGAGCAGAATACTCCGGGCATTGATATATGGTCTTCGGGTGTTTATAATCCTTCTTCCTGCTTTGTTGCAGCCGTCTTCAGCGCAATACATGGTTCAAGAGAGGACCTTCTATCAGAAGCATCGTAAATTACAGTGACTCGTGCTGCCCAAGACAGGCAGGCAACTATAGGCGCAGCGTATGCGGAAAAAGGAGAGCACCCGGTCCAAGCGCCACGTCCCTTGCAGACTTCAAGCGAAGCCCAGTCTCCCTTCGAACGCATTAGGTGCGGTCGCTGGGATGTAGCTCCTCCACTTGTGGCCACAGTTCCCCTGTTCCGTGTTCCCTGAGGAGATGGAAAGCGAATTGGTTTTTGGACAGTGTGGAGTCGTCGTCTTTTCCTTTCTTTTTGGGAGGAGTGGTTGGGGTGTGGGGGTGGGGTAATAATATGGCTTTGGCTACGATACCAGAGCGTACGGCTTGCTCTTTCTTTCCGAACATCATCCGCGTGGGCTGTCGGCATTGGTGAATAAGTAACATCCAAGGTGTGCCGCTGTTAGCTGTTAAATAATCTATCACCACGCACTGTCAATCACGTTTCATTTTCGATGTCTCTAGAGCAAGGGAAGAGATGACTCCGGAAGAACAGTTCTTCTAGAAGGACAGCTTCCGACCGCCACGGCTTTCCAGTCTTTCGTTCACGCTTCTTAGCTAAGACATTTCTGTTTTATTATTTTTCTTCAAGGTCTTTATCTTCTTGCAGTATGCATAGCTGCGCATAGCAGTCCAGGAAATCACACTCCAAGACACCTGCCAAATCAGAATAAATGGTACTTCCTTCTTCCAAGAAAGAAATCAGCTCCGTTTCTGCGAAGCGATGTGTCAGCCAATATACGAAACAAGAGCCTTGTATAGACTACACAGAAACAAACGTCCACTCTATTAACAGCGTGTGTGTAGTGTACATGTGTGCATGTGTTTCTGCGGACGAGGGGAGGGGGAGAGGGGCAAAAAAATGAAATTAAAGCGACAATATTACCTCCTTCCCCGCTTTCCTTCGAGACCGAGCAGACCGCCACGAGCCGTACACAGACCGCAGATCTGCAGCATGGGATTGCAGTTGGCGCTTCGCCATTGACTAACAGGAAAACTCCCTTTTCTCTCTCACATTTATATCCCCTCATCCCTTTCCCCAGTGCAAGGTAGCAAACTGAGTTCGTCAACCGGTTAACCTCCCGTTTCGCCCCCCCCCCCCCTCCTCCTCGGTAATGCCCTATTCTTATTGGTTAGATCATGATCGTGTGATTCTGCAGTAATGACGTCATTCCGCTTTCTCTTTCTCTCTCTATCGATGACGAGAACCTGTTAAAAGTGGGCAGCAGGAAGACAAATACCTTCAGTTGTAACCAATGCGGCAGTCACAACGCGAGATTCAATGGCATATCCTGATAATAAAAACGGAACATCCTCTTTTTGTTTACAGTAAATCGGTCATTTTTTCTTTGCCGGCCTGTTCTTCAGCAACACTGCCTGCTGTTGTGTAGTTTTTAACTGGGAAATCTGCTGTCTACAGGTAGACGCGGCACTTGATATCGTTAAGCGAGGAAAATGGCGTTAATATTTCGCTGCCGTAAGTGAAGGACACCGAAATTCAAGTCCACGCTATGGCCTCAAGAAGCATAGCAGCGCTAATGCAGGACCAATAATAGGTCAAGGGAATCAGGAGGTCAGAATGCAGCTCGGGGTACGCCGGAAACACATGTACCTAAAGAGAATACAAAATGGGGGCGAATTCCTAGGCAGGCTCTGGAAAAAAGCTGCTTAGAGCGAATAAATTCTGCTGGGAAATATCACCTGGGCATCGCATAATGAGACCTTTGTTCCTCCTCTAACTAGGCTGCTCTTTATTTCACTAATTCGGTGCAGTGCAGCGCTAGCATAGACAGCGCAGAGTACCTCGCCAATTCGCTCACCAATAGAGCTAATTCGCCTTTCAAGATGGCGCGAGGGCGGTTGGTGACCTGTGCGTATTTCGATGAACGCGTGATATTCTAAAATAGTCGCTCATTTGGAAGGTAGTTCGAAATAAGAGACGCAGAGGATTCGAAAAGATTTTGAATAAAAACAGTGGCGAGATTTCTTGTCCCAACTCGCTCACTTTTATCTGCCTGCAGTCTGATGTGGCTCGAGCTGTACTGCCTCCAATTTCGAACGCTCGCAATCTCTCAAGCGAGACTTGACGAACTGTAGCGGGAACGGGTTGTGAACTTTGTATTTTTTGTACCCGACCCGAGCGCCGTCGCTTGTTTTCTCAAAAAGAAAAAGAAAGCGTCTTAGTTCAAGGACAGAAGCTTCGCCTAACCGGTACAGAAACCAGGTCAGGTATGAAGCTTTGAGCTCCTATAGACGTGAGTTTGTGCTGCTTTTATTGTTTTTTTCTTGCAGGAGTCGTCGTAGCAAGGCAACAAAGGCAAATGAAATAAACGAGAAAAACAGCCTGACTTTTTCTTGTACCCCCTTGTGCAGAACCGAAAGCAACGAACGGAGATTTCAATTCACAGTGTTGCTTTGATTTTGCTTGCAGTAGAGACAAAAAAAAATATCAGAACAAAAATTTGTAGTGATGCACCGTCTACAGTCGCCTCTTGCATTCAAATGAACCTGATGGCCCAGGAAAGGCGCAATTATAAATGCCGACGAGGTCATCCCGCACGGGGGCAGGCTTAACCTAGCAGCACAGCACTTGTTCGCAAATCTTTCCCCAGCGACAGCATAACTTTAATCTAATAGAAGCATTATCAAGGAACATCTTTGATCGGTCTGTCGTGCAATGCAATCCACTCTCACTGTTTTGGCATTATCGCTCTCACATGCCCGTCACGTGCTCTGTCGTCTCTGCAAGCCAGTTGCGTAGAGGAAAAGAAAGGCACATAGAGTTGGGGCTGAGACGCCTTAAGATGGCGGACAGGCAAGATGGGGGAGAAGCTGCTCAGTCTACCTTGGATCCTTGCATGCAGTCATAAATACATCTGTGCTCTCCACTCCAACAATCGCGGACAAATATTCAAGCATGTCAAGAATAAGTGCTGCTTCCATCTTTGTTACGCTGAACTTTCCCATCGCGCTGCTCTGAAACTGATGCATTGTACAAACTGAGAGCAAAAGAAAGAAATACAAAAGCGCACTCGGGTGCGTATAGCAGAGATTGAGGGAGGGGTGTACACCCTCCTACCGTTAGGTCCTCGTGCGAGGCAGGTGTTCGACAAAGGGAGCAGAAAAGCCCAAGAAAGGACACAATAGCTAGCGCACTTCTGCCCATTCGGGAAGAGTTTCGTTCGTGTCCTGACTTGTGAGGCCCACCACTCCCCAATTCTTCACATGCTCTCTCACATTCGGCAGGGAAACAGAGGCCACTCCACGTCGTCCAGGCCGCTCTTCATCACGTTGCGCTGCGTATGCAAATAACTCGCGCCAGAATCCCCCGTGTGCTTCGTGATCTCGTTACACTTCAAAGGTAGCCCGCCTTGTTCGCAATGCTTCTCATCTCGAGGCTGGGGTGCGCGCTTAATATGCGTTTTCGAAAGGTCGTGCAGCGTATGTGTTCGTACTCCTCCGCATAGTGACGCACTGACTCATGCACAGATATGCGCATTCCTCATATTCGGAAGTGCCTTTGGGGAATAACGAGCAGTTTTTTTTTTTGTGCTCACCTTTTGACAAGAGTGTGGCGCTCTTGTTCGGGTTACACGAACGGCCGAACTATAGAACACGATCGCCTTTTTATCCAAGGAAATATGCTTCACAAAGAGCGGATTTTCGACTGCCTCGAGGTTTGCTCGGCCGTAGACAGAATGTTGCAAGACAAGATGGCCTGTAGAATCACGGGCTGTTCAACAAGAAATGGTTTGCTTGGATACGAGAGCGCTTAAAACAGGAATTTAAAACGCAGTTTAAGGTACAGCTGGTCGCTTGATTAAACAAGAATATTTACAAAGATTCTTATAGAGAGAAAGAAAGGAGGAATGCTTTAAGGCAGTGATAGTTTTCCACAAGGTGTGACATTAAATGCGGAGAACTTAGCCATAGTCCACAACCTTGAATCGGTCTTCCAGGCTTTGCTGCCTTCAGCTTATCAGCCAGTGACGGATGTGCGTTTAAATCAAGAGATGACCGGTTCACTAGAATTCACGCTTGTACGAGACCATGCCTACCAGCTTTCATACTTGTAGAGAATCCTTTCCACGAAAGAAATACTTATAAACGAGACAGGAGACATTCTGTTTTACGCGAGTGCTAATTACAGACCACAAAACAAGAATCGCAAAAATACCAAAGAGCATTACTGCATGTGTTATACTCCTCCTCACTGCTATGCCTGCGCCGACCAGGCAACAATTCGAGGAAACGTTCCTCTGTTAATGAGCGGCTTTTCTGCACCCCCCTCCCCTCCCTCTACCCTCTGAACTTCTCATCCATTTATCACGCTGACGCGTGGGAACAGCTGTTAACAAAAGCCGTCGAAAATGCGGCTAGCCTCGAATAACAGTGCATTAGATATGTAGGATTCGAGACCTAGTTTCACTACAGTGTTCGGGCCTGAGTATGGCTAGTGAACCATAAAATGGCTCCTCCAAAGCCGCTTCACGTGGGCGCTGAATAATGCCGCGACAGATATAGCCTTCTCTTTGGAACGGTTGCCTGTCCGCCACGGTATACACCTGCGCCTGAAAGGTTGTCCTCAGGCGTTTTGGATCACATAAGTGAGATTAACTAATTCTTGATACGCATATTTCAAGATCTGTGTATACGGGTGTTCGAAATACTGATCGTTTATGCGTGTCGTTTATGATCATATCCCAAGGGGCATGTCTTGGTGCATGGCAGTTAGCGTTCCGCGCGAGTTATTTATCGCAGCTCTGCAGGCTGCCAGTTGCTGCGGCGCAAAGTGGCAATGCCGGAATCTGTTTAGACACACCGACTCTCTGGAGACCAATATTCCCGGTCCGTAACCCTCGCAGTGTCACTGAACCGCCAGGATTGAGCTCTTAAATTCTCCAACTCGCTCCGCGGCTTTTGTAGCGCACTTCGCGTCGATCCTTCGAAAGCGAGTGTTTTGTAGACTATGCTCCCCGAGAGAGCGTGCGTGTCGGTCATTGAACTCTTTTCGTCAGTGCCATTCAGTGGATCAAACAGGTTTCACAAATATTACGATGTCCATTGTTTAGTCTACAGAGTGGGTGGGATAGCAAATAAATATTTTTCTGGGGGTGTTATACGCCACCGGTAAAAAAAAAGGAGAGAGATAGAGAGAGCCTGTGCCCAGACAATATCTTAGTTATTGTTCTGCTGTAATAGAACCGAACGGTTATTTGTTTCATTCACTGTAATATCTACATAATACGAGTGAAAACAGGAGCCCGACTACTTGAATCTCACAAAAAAAAAACTGGCATGAAAAATTGTGGATATGTGCAATATTTTCAAACAATATACAACTGTACAAAAGCTTCGACTCTACAACGTAGTCAGCAACTGCGAACGAATGGCTTTTGTCATAAACTTGTACCCCATGCATGTGAACCTGCGCCCGGACGCAGTAGCGCTTTATTTTCACGATAGTTTATGATCATTTGAGGACAATGCAAAGGATTGCAAAGTAGGCTGACGCAAAAAGGTATGTTTTATGGGGTGAACTGTGCCTACAATTAAAAAGTAGTGCCATACGTCGTGCGGTGGCGAAGAACAGTGAGTTTTTTTTTTTTTTGCAGTAACTTCGGCTTCTTATTAGAACACAACTATTGTTGTCAACAAACCGACACTCTTCTTATTTTTGTATTTGCATTTTAAATATCGATGCGGTGTTAACAGCCTACTGGGGAGGAGCCCCCCCCCCCCCCCCCCCCTCCCCTCCGGCTACGCCCCTTTACAGAGGAGTCGTTTTCGGAACTGCAGTCGAGTCCGCTTATAACGAACCTGACGTTCACGGGATCGCGTTCGTTGTATCTGAAGTTCGTAGTAAATGGACTTCCCCTAATGCCGCAAAAAAGTGTAATCTCAGGTCAAGGTGTGCTCGTTATGCAAGCCCTACAACGGAGCTTTCCTAAAACTCTGGAGTGGTTATGTGCTTCTCGCCGTAATAAATTCTGCCACCGAGCTCCTTTACGCAGTAATTACTTACTGCGGGCGTTCGTGGCAACTGCATCCATGCATGGCACGGATGTCAACCTCCGCATCTCCGGCCCTCTTCAAACTTGCACGAACGCAGCGACGTGGCTGTGCAAGGCACACGCGCGCAGAGCGTATCAGTTGCAGTGCCTACTGTATGCGCGCTGCTTCCGCCGGCCTGCAGCGCAAATGTTGGAGGACCCTGTTGTGCCACCCTGCCACTGGCAGTCAAGGCTCTCGGATAGCTGTCATAGCTTGATAACCGGCCGCGTGTCGTTGTTCCGCGCTTACAACACTGCCCCTGTTTCGCACGCACCGCACTTCTGCTTCCGCTTTAGACTAACCGGCACGCGTACATGGACCGATTTACATTGCAGCCCGTAGGTGAGAGCTTGGTGGGCGGTTTCTATGATTGCTTTTTGATCTTACCGCATTGTTTTAGAAAAAGTTCGCGGGTGTGACGGCAGCCAGGAAACGCTTGTCAGTGTCTACGCTGGCGGGAAGCGCGCGTTTTTCGAATTTAGCCTTGAAATTATGACACGTTTCAAATGTTGTCGCCCACAAGAGGTAAAACTTCTGCTGTATCGTGCACTATTTCGCTCACATCTAAACTACTGTTCATTAGTATGGGGTACTGCTACTCAAACAAGTCTGAAGAAACGTGCTGTTCTTGAAAATAGGGCCCTCAGAATTATTCATAATCTGCCAAATAGATATTCAACTAAAAAGTTATTTTCCAGGCACAAGAATATTAACGTTTTCAACCTGTATGCTTATAAACTATTGCGCGCCTATAAAATAGAACAAAGAAGATGCATAACAAATATATCTGACTTAGCCTCGATTCAGTTATTTCAGTGCACAATTGCACATACCCACGCTGTCGCAAACCACACTGTGTAGTACCTGTAGTAAGAACAAACTATGGACGCCAAATAATAACATTCCAACTTCCGTCACTCCTGAATAGATTAATTGCTGCAAATATTGACATAGGAAACATTAGGTGCACTGACCTCCTCGACTATTTTCTTTCTGAAGCCACATTTTCCTGGTATTCATATTTAAACTTTTTTTTTTCATGTATTGGTTGCTCTTGTGGTTATAATGTTTATAACAGCGTTTTTTTGCTGCTTTTATTGTTATTGCTTCAACCCGTATTGATTTTCTACACACACAGGTGATGGTGTATTTGTCTGTCCTCAGAAGTGCCGACGCATGCCACTGCCGACTTGCTGTACATGGGGTGGGAACCTTGTCAAGCGATAACCGCTTTTATTCCCATACCCTTCAAGACTGTATGGTGACTGTATGGTGTACCAGCACCAAGACCTTTGGGTTGTTCCTGGGCACCGAAAAAATAAAGATTGATTATTATTATTATTATTATTATTATTATTATTATTATTATTATTATTATTATTATTATTATTATTATTATTATTATTATTATTATTATTATTATTATTATTATTATTATTATTATTATTATTATTATTATTATTATTATTATTATTATTATTATATAATTATTATAATTATAATTATTATAATTATTATTTTCTTTGTTAACGAACATACTGAGAAATCTAGCCTACAATAATCCGTCACTCAAAAATCATAACATCTTCTCGGCGCTTGGCTTGCCTTGCTTCTTGTCTTTGTTTGTACAAACTGTGGTGCTACGGCATTTTTGGTTCAGTGATTTTAAAACGTGCTATACAGCCCCCCGAGGCCTTCGTAATAGTGTTCGCTATGCAGTGCCGCGATCCTCAACAATATATGGTGAAGCTAGACGCTGTGTTTACGTGCCGAAAATTCTGAACGATTTGCCAAATGAGGCATTCTCGATTCAGTCAAAAAAGGCATTGAAAAAGATTATTTGTTCATTGTAACGCGGTTGTTTCAATACTTCTAAAAAGTATTGGTCATCACCTCTGAAATATGTTCATCTTATCTTATGTGTATTGATTCTTGTCTCGTCATTTGCTCCTTGTTTGTGTTTGGCCTCTTAACTGTTAATACCCCTGCATTCACCCTGTTATGCGTCGAGTGAATATTGCACACTCGTCCGCTGATTTTGCCGGGCCAAGTCCTTCAAGCCATTGGTGGCTTTGACAGGCCCGTTTTTTGTACTTTGAATTCTTTTGTGCAATAAAAATATTATTATTATTATTATTATTATTATTATTATTATTATTATTATTATTATTATTATTATTATTATTATTATTATTATTATTATTATTATTATTATTATTATTATTATTATTATTATTATTATTATTATTATTATTATCCGGCGCCTCCTCGTTCACCAATAACACTTTGCTGCAAATACACATGTATCTAATCCCGCGGATATTCAACAGTGTTCTCAGTCGTTCTTTGACCTACAAACCATGCTTTACAGAAGACATTCCTGATGCAGTCCGCAGTCTGTCCCATCTATAGATGGCTTCAATCATTCCGCAGCAGAGAAGAAACATACCCGAACTGGAACGCCACCATCTGGTGTGTCAATTGCTATCACCTTGAGCTGGATGATGCGGAGATGAAAGGACATATCTTGAGCGCGTGAATGACGCATATATTACGTGTCTGTTTCTTGCACTTGGCGTTTTGTGGCGTTAAGAACGTTGTCACCACAGCCAGAGAAGGCGACACGGGGTGCTTTGCAAAATTGTCAAGCCCTAGTTGAAGCTCATATATTTTTCGCTGTGTCATGGTCGACCTCTACAAGCCACTTGGATAGCAAATCGTGCGTGATACCGATCGTGTCCTTCGAATTTATGCCTCGTTGCAGGCTCGTCGCATAAAAAAAAAAAGAGGTCGCGCGTTATCTTGCAGTGTGAGAAAGCATAGCTCCCAAAGTATTGCAGTGTGTGAGACTTATCGATGAAAAAGGGTCGCCGCCGGTCGCTGCCGTTCATCCTCAAGCACAGTATAGGATGTTAACTCAAAAGCTTGCCGCATCTTTCAGCAATACAGGTGTCGCCTTTCCAGGCATGTCTTTTTGACGACAGCGATGTTTTTCTTCGTAGCTTTGATAACCGCCGTGTTCTAACTGGAGCATGTCTCACAGCTATAGTCACCCAACTCACTTAACAATGCATTCCTTAACGCACCCACTCAAACGTTGCCTGGCATAATAATAACAACAAGCGCTTGTCTAACAAAAAGAAACACCTGTACCGCATCGCAAAGCTCTCGCCAACTAGTGTTGTGATGTGCTTCGTAAACGGCGGCGTCCAGCACGTGTGTGCAGGCGCTTAAACACGCTAAAAAGCACTCCCATTCACATGTACTGTCCTGTATGTTACGCACCAATTTAAAAAAAAAATCTGGCGTGTCATTAATCCTTCCACTGATGATAGCATCGCTTCATCTGACCCTTCAGCCGACCTCATTCCTTCCGACATTTGCGCGACGATCCTTAACTGTGCATTCGCTGACAACTTTACAGCTATATCTGATGTACATATGCCAACAACTCACCACATGTTTCCATACCGTCTATAACTATTGCTACTCCTGGTGTCACTAAGCTTATTGATGGACTGAGTTGTCATTCCACTCTGGGTTATGACTGTATTAACCCAAAGTTCTTAAAAAGTACTCCAGCTTATTCTTCTATAATACTAACCAAACTTTTCTAGCAATCACTTGACCAAACGACGCTACCTACTGAGTGTAAAGTGAAAGCACCCCCTAGTAGTTATCGTTGCATATCCCTTACCAGTACTTGTTGCAAAATGCTCAACCATATAATATTCACCAACCTTGTTCCTTTAATCGAACTCATTTTTTACATCAGCGCAACGTGGTTTTTGAAAATATTACCCTTGTGAAACACAGTTAATATCGTTTACACATGCATTGCATCGTATTCTAGGCCTGTCATCATTAGCTCACTGAAGATATTTAGATTTTTCAAAAGCTTTCAACAAGGTAAGTCACAATCTCTTACTTCACAAATTAAAACAACTGATAATTGACTGTGACTTATTGAAGTGGATTGAACGTTTGCTACTTAATCGCTCACAATTTGTTTTGCCAACGGTTACAACACCAGTTTTACAAGGGTGTCTTCCGGAGTTCCACAGGGTTCAGTTTTTGAACCCCTGTTGTTTCTAACTTGCATTAATAATTTCCCCTCTCTTGTGAACTCTCGTATTCCTCGGTTCGCTGATGATTGTGTCATTTTTAGAGAAATAACCAACCCTAACGACATTACATTACTTCAGACAGAGCTCACCACAATAGAGAACTGGTGCAAAGAATGATTAATGTAGCTAAATTTTACCAAATGCAAAGTCACGAGTGTATCTCGAAGACAGAGATAAATAAATCTTATTTGTGCCCGTCAAAAATGGCGGGGGAGAAGGATTTAGCCTAAACCCCCATTCATTCCCCTAACCGTGGGCCGGAATCCCTTGGGTCTCGGTGGCGGTCAGGGCGAGGCCGATGAGTTTGAAAAACTTCCGCCCCACCTCACATCTACATCGATAACATTTCGTTGTAATCAGTGTCGACATATAAGTACCTCGGCGCTCACATTACTTCTAACCTTAACTGGCCTCTTCATACCGAGAGAATAATTAGAGAGAGAGAGAGAATGAAAAGGAAACGCAGGGAGGTTAACCAGATGTGAGTCTCCGGTTTGCTACCCTACACTGGGGATGGGGGATAGGGGTTAGAAAGATGACAGAGAGGAAAACGAAAAAAAAAGGAACGTGCACACATGGAGACACACACACACAAGGCGTTCCAGTTAAACTGAGAGAATAATTAAAAATGCTAAGTGCTTGCTAGGCTACTTACGTCGCAACTTGTTTTAATGTTCCTTCTAATCTGAAACTATAGCTTTATAAAACATTAATACGATCCAAACTGGAGTATGCAACACCTGTATGGGGCGCTACTCATGACAGCTTAATTAGTGATTCAGAGATGGTGCAAAATAGCTCTGTGTGTTTTATCCTTGCTATATACAAGTAAACAGCGAGTATAACTACTATGAAGTTTAATATCTTGCTCCCATAGCTGACATCGCATTGAAAAGTGTTCCGTATCGCCCTGTTCTATCGTTCGTAATAAGCGAGTGTTCGTAATAGGCCATTATAAGTGAGATCGACAGTACTTCATTCGCGCCATTCAAGTTACCTTTTTTTTTCAGCCTTTGCACGGAGCTAAATAGGCTTCTTAATGCCCCGCAAGTAGCACAGTGCAAAGTATGTGCTATACAACCAAACTACAGAGAGCACAGCGTGTCTTGGCACCGTCAGCTGAACTACATTTCCAAAGAAAATAAAGATATTCACAGGAGTCGGCTCCGTTCGAGTGCCGCTCAGCATATCATCGGTGCTGTCTTTGATGAGCACACGGCAAGAGCATACCGCAGCACATACGTGCGACCAGTGCCATGTGCGGATCACTAAATTTTCACTTAGAGAGAGAAAAAAGACGACGCAGTACCCGGATCGGAGCTGCGAACAAGGCAAAGCGCGAAAAACATTTTAAAGTCGCTAAAGGTTAGTGATGGTATCTTACCGCCTACGACAAGTATTTTTTTCTACTCACTGATAGAATTGTTGAGAAATCTAGCAAAACTAGTTTAGGTTCCATTACAATACCTTCATTTATTGTGCGATACTTTACATCTCTGCATGCACCGAATGTCATATTGGGCTGGTCTCTAATGCGGGAGCAGAACTGAGCCGCCTGTACGCCTACCCAGATGGCGCATCGGCGTAAAAAACAATTTAGGCCTACGCTGTGTGGTCACCCCGAGAGAATGTCGCTCAAATACCTGGTCGAAGTGCTACCACTCAGTTTCTCTTTCTACGAGCGGCACTGTTACTTCGTATGTATCAACATAAAAATTATGGGCAGTACGGGGCATAACCTGCTCTGGTTGCCTGGCAACGAGGGACTGCTATTCAGTTTTGTGATAAGATAACGCTTAAAAAGCTCCTGCGTGGGCGATATGGCTGGTGGTGTTATCTCACTGAGAGTGGCCGTGCACACGACGGATGAATATAAGCGCGGACTATATGTTCATGTTTTTATGTTGTCTTGCTGCCCACGAAACAGGTCGTTTTAATCGTTCCCCGAATCGAACCTCATTTTTAAACCTGGATTGCACGTTGCATTTTTCTTCTCAAGGAAATGTGTGAGAAACTATCTATGTGACGGAATAGCGAGAATTTGTCAATGCAGAGGGGAACCGGAGAAGAGCATTCGGTTCCGAGTGTAGCCGGAAACTCACCGGGTTACCAGTGGGTGCAAGGTTTTCCCCAAACCGGTTGCTTGGTTTCTGTGCGGTGAAATGTTCTAAAAAAATGGCCTTTGACCTACCTCAAACAGGCCAAAAACACTTCAGTCGTTGTGAATTTTGCCCAAGATGTCTTTGTGCCACTGATATTCAATAATTATAAACAAGAGAATAACGAACCAAGCAGTGTCGCTTACGTGAAATTAAATAAAAGGCTGGAGATGAGATTAGACGTGTGAGCCCCGAAGAGCTTTAAATGCGGTATCTTCTCTGCTTCATTTTTGTTGTCGCTGTATATTATGGTCACGCTACGCAAACAAGCAAGCAAAAATCAGCAACCGACCAAAAAACCGAATTAGGAAATAGATGTTGAAAATAATTACCGCAGAGCTTTACTCACCATTCGCTCCTCAGCAAATTGTAGCTTCACCGCATGCGTTTCCTGTATGCGGGCGAGTGGCACTGCCGAGGGGTTCCTCTACCCGGAAACACCTGTGCGTTATAAAAAAAATATTTTTGCTGCATTTTTCGCGCACAGATAATGCTCGACTATATAAGGAAAAAAGCGATCATGATCTCTATGAAACAGCCTTCTGAAACGTTTGCCTGCGCTGGAAATAGCCTAAAATATTTAGTTCGAACGCTGGTCCCTTTTAGACTATTCACTACAACTCTCGCACTGCCAAGATGTATCAGTGTTTATTGCGGTATTCCTTTAGAGAAGAAGATATAAAAAAAAAACTAGGTTTGTGGAGGGCGCGTAATGCGAAGACAAGGCAAGCAATGGCTCGTGAGAGCAACGGAGTGGGATACAAGAGAGGGCAAACGTAGCAGGGATGAAGAGAGTCAGCTGGGTCGATAAGATTAGGAAGTTTACAGAGATAAAGTGGGAGCAGCTGGCGCAGGTCATCGTTAATTTCAGATCTCTAGGAAAGGCCTCTTTCCTGCAGTAGACTTCAGCTATTCTTGTTATGAGGCCGATGATGTTGATTCGGTATGGTATGCACATAAGGCGTTTATTGTCTGTTCGCTTTGCTCATATAACTCCACTCATCGACTGCGTAGCACAATTTGCGCTGAATCCGCCCTCAGCTGCCAATTACAGCACCATCATCGACCTTCCACCTATTCTGCAAAGCTGTGTAAACGGTACAATGTACCTGGACTCCATCGCAACATGGCTTCACAGCGCTGAGTACTATGAACGCCTTTATAAGGTTTCCCAATGGTATGAGTCCTGCATGCATACTGCGAAAGTCCCATGTGTGTGTATTTGCACATGCGCAAGAGTGTGTTTTGCGCGTGTGTGCCACCTTAACATTTCAAAACACACCTAGAGTAACCTGTAAAATTACACCGACACAGCCTGGCTGAGATCTTCGGCTATCATAGAAATAGCTTTCTTTCTTTCTTTCTTTCTTTCTTTCTTTCTTTCTTTCTTTCTTTCTTTCTTTCTTTCTTTCTCTTTCTTTCTTTCTTTCTTTCTTTCTTCCTTTCTTTCTTTCTTTCTTTCTTTCTTTCTTTCTTTCTTTTTTTTCTTCCTTTCTTTCTTTCTTTCTTTCCTTCCTTCTTTCTTTCCTTTCTTTCTTTCTTTCTCGCTCTCTATCTAACATACACACATGTGCAGTAATATCGTCGTGAAGCCTGCCTGTAGATTTGTTTTTGCCGCAACTGTATGTGCCTTGCAGATAACCCAGCTTTGAAGGACCGGTCAAGCACTATGGCGAGGAATTTTTTTGGTGGCTGCGATATGCTGATTGTGATGAAGGCACCTGTCGTACGTGTCAGTAGAGGAATCCCTTTCACAGATGTGGCGAGCGCTGTGTGTATGTTTGTACCTCATTCCAGGATGGTATGCCGCACACTTGGGAAGGAGGTGTCTTACGCGCGACGAGATGCTCGGCTAGATGCGCGCCTAGGTGCTCGAGTGTTATCGAGCAAGTTCGAACCAAAAACACGTTCTGCATCCTTTACCATCATAAGCATTTGTTTTTCCTCTCAATAACATAGGTGGATAGGAAACGAAGATCGCAACTGCACCTGTCATCGCGAACAGCTGTCATGGCGAAAGTTATACTCCTGAAAGGATGCAGTAGAGAGCAAGCCAAGGCCCAGGGAATCTAGAAGGCTAGAGTCACAAACTGAAGGCAAACACAACACTCATGATACTGATGCAGAAAAGCTATGCAACTGGGAGATCAATGACGGCATTCATTTTATTGATAAACAACTGAAAAAAGCAGTAAATCAACTCTTGTAAAGAGTACCTGGATGACCTGTATGTCAGAAGATTTCAACGATGGTTACACAAGCGTAAGCATCAGCGCCGCGTCTGCGAGCATGTGAGGTATTTTTTCTTTTCACGTATGCGTAAGAGTGCTCATATTGATATTTTCTTCAAGTGTTAATTAATGACCTTATTTTTCATCTTACGAAATGCATCCGGCAATGGTAGAGAGTCCGTTTGGGTGACAAAATCAGTAAATTTTCTGGAATAGAGTAGCAGCTGTTGGCGCGAAACAATTCTAGCTGGGAATAAATCTAGTCCCGTTCTGCGAAAAAAAACGGCGGATTTCGTTGTGTCTGCCGCGAGCGAAAAGCCTGGATTGTTCGAAAAGGTGGTTACGTCACACGTCAAGCGGCGGATTTGAAAAAGTTGTTAGAGCAATAGAAAACTGCTGACTAGAAGGTCGCAACATGACTCCAACGTCATTAAGACATGCAAGAACACAGGGTAAATGAATCGCGCTCAAAAGCACATTTAAATAATTTGTCGGGAACTGAACCCCTCACCCTTAGGTTGCGAGTGAGACACGCTGCTTATAAAAGACGCAGGCACGTTCGTACAACTTGGTTAAATTCGGGCTTTGTATATATTTCTTGTGGTCATTCTTATAATATAGTATAAACATAGTGCCCGTGTCTGCGTGGGCAAGAGGAGCCGCTAACGGGACCCATTAACGCTGCCGGGACCCATTTAAGGCGGAGCTTAAGTATCCCCCAAACTTTTCTTCTTTCCATTGTACTTAACATCGCTAGTGAATGAATGAATGAATGAATTTTTCTAAGATAAATTCTGAGAGCAATAGTATTTTAGAATGGTGGTGCATTTCTCTGAAGGCAGCTTTGGCGAAAGAGCGCCATGGGACAAGGTGTTTTTCTGTGTACACAATTTGCGATGGAATGCTCATTTTCCAAGCATTTCGCCCCACGTAATTCAAGCACCAAGCCAGGGGAAAGTTGTACCCTTTGTAACGCCGATGGGTTCGCAGCGGCACTGGGAATTGATTCGCACACCTCCGGCGTGCGACGCGGATGCTCACATAAGTAGACCACCGCTAAGGTAGGGAACTGGTATGTTTACAACGGCCTAATGCAGTGGGCGGTAATGAGAACACGCTGGTGACTGCAAGTTTCTGAATGAAATTTCTGAACTTGCACTTGTAAAAGGCGTTGAAGTAAGTTACCCCCGGGTCCAAAGTCCATAAGTTACTTCTGTTTTCAATTTTTTACAACACGTGCCTTTACCCGCAAAACGCTTCGTGAGCTAAAATTCATGTGTGAAAAAATAAATAGACGAACATCATTTCAATGTAAACACGCAGCGCGAACTGAATCTCGGTTGTAATGTTTGCGCCCTTTGTTGTTCATTCATATGCGGAAGTTTCTGGTATTCGAATGTTGTTATCTGTTAAAAAAAATTTATAATTAAGAGAGACGGCCCGTAATATGTGGTATTATTAAGCGGTTAGAAATGAAACGCGGCGCACAGAAAACAGGTTTTTCTTTTCTTAAGCCAACAAGTATTTCAGGTTCCTCGATGAGCTAATACAAAGACGCCCAGCCCGCGGCAGTAACGATGAGCCAGGTAATATCCACACAGACAGAGCGAATCAGGTCTAGAAACGACGAATCTGTGATCAATGACAGCCGTTTTATTAGTCCTGAAACGAGCGTACGTAATGGATTCCGATAGGACGACGGAGCATTATGAGCGATTAAGTCCCGGCCAGTCTGCATTTCCCGAGAGTGCGCGGGCCCCTTGACTCCTCGTGTTGCCCTGGCGAGCGAGCGCGTCCGTCTGAGTGCGCTGGGCAGGAAAGCCGAGCGAGCGACGGCGGGAGGAAACAGCTGAGAGACGCCGTGAGAGCGAGGGCGAGCAAAACCTCCGCCTGGCGCTTGCCGCGTCCCATTGGACGGCTGTCGCGGGAGGCGGAAGTGACGCGCGTTGCCCGGGAGTTTTCCGGTGCCTTCTAAAAGAGAGCTCCGCTGGCCGCATGGTGCAGCTGCTCGGCAGCGAGGGCTCTGTTGATCGCGGCTCGCCGACGGCGCAACAGCACCACGAACGCAAGCGAGTCTCGACTCTTCTCTGCGCCTCGCGCGACGCGCGGAGGCGTGGTGCCTTTTAGCGTAGCGTTGCTACCGCCGCTCGTTCGGCCGCGAGGAGGAGCTCAGTTGTGAAGCGGGCGAATTCGTGAGGTCGTTCTTCTGGACATCCGCAGAGGTCAAAGAGCATCCGACGGATTGAACAGGGCGCCCTTTCTGCTGCATCTAGCCGCCTAGCATTGTGGACTTTTATCTCTGCCGTTTCGGCGCCTTTTGTTTTCGTAAGGGTTTGCTGGGACGGCACGGACTACGGTGACGAGCCGCAGACTGAAATACGCTTTTCTCTAGAAAAAAAAAAGCGCGCTACAGTCGCCGCCGACGCTGCTGAAACGTCAACTGCATTCTGGTGTCGTCGCGAAAAGCCGAAGCATCTGGCCCCAGATGAACCAAAGGAACCTGCAAGTTTTCCCATCACCCGATGTGCAAGTGTGAAAAACATCGGTGCTTGTCAACACCTGTGTCAACAGAGAGCGCCGTCGAGGGATCTTCTTGAGTGACGTGCTTTCGGAGCTCGTGTGTGCGTGGCGTGGTTATTGTTGGGCAGTGCTCCAGCTAGATAGACTGCCTTCTTCCGTCAAGGTGACAGCGGTACCACTGCAGCCGTCGCCGTCTTGGGGACGGCAGCATCGCACTTTGCTTGATGTCAGTAGTGCCACTGGGCGAAAACAACTATTAGTGCTTTGAACATCTGGGGAAGCCTCTGAGTTAGGAGCGCACGAATCGCGCGAAACAACGCCTTTATTCTCGTGAAAACTGTTCTCGCTGGAACAGGGCGAGAGGAGTTGAAACACTGTTGGCATCGATCAGAAACGTGGCTACTGGTGCAGCGTCAAGATGTTGTCCTAGTGAGTGAAGCTCCGCAGGGAAGGAAACGACAAAGCGCTCCTGCTGCAGATGTCACCGCTGCCACAGAAACTGCAGCCGTGGTTGCCGTACTTTAACAAGCTGAAGTAGCGGCGAAAGTGCTGGCAGAGCGACCAGCGGCATTGGCGAACATTGCGCGACGACCACAGTGGCGAGACGTGTCGAACGGATGTGCTCGGCCCCGCTCGGCGGACGGTAGCCACGGCCGGCGCGTTGAGCAGAGTCGGAGGCGTGTCGAACTCTCGCCTGGCTGCGGCGTCCGCGGCCGGCCCCAAGCTGTCTCGGGGCGGCCTGTGCTGTGTGCACGAGGGGGCCACCACAGACGACGAAGAGGCGGACGACGTGGCGCGGTCCGCGGGTCGGCGGCCGCCCCCGACCCAGGCCAAGGTGGCGCGCTTCCACGAGCTCAGGCGCCAGGCCTCGGCCTCGGCCAAGGCGTCACCCGAGCAGCGGAAAAGAGAGGCCTCGCCCCCGCTCTGCCATGTCGAACTGCGAGGAAGGAAGGTGGTCAAGAAGTCCTCGCTGGACAACAAGGTGAGATGGAGCGACACTTTTTCTTGCACACGTATCAAGCCACTGCCGCGCTGGCGAGTCATAAGCACACTAGTCTTGCACACTTTATTTGCACGCTACACTTTTGCACTTCGTCTGATTGGTCAACCGTAGGCGCCCTGCCAGAGCAAAAAAACAAACAAAAGAAGAATGAGTAAGGCATTAGATAGCGTGCGAAGGTCTGTCGTTCGTTCAACATCGACATGCCCTTTTGCGGGATGCGTTATGATGCATAAAATGTCCGAAGGAGCAGACGAATTGCAGCGGCAGGGTCTGCAGTCGCGCTGCTCTTTTTTTTTTTGTAAATGTGAAAAAAAACACTGAGATCCAGTCAGCTATAGGGCACTGAAAACGCATTCCTGCGTAGTTTAAAAGGAGCTGTGTGTCAGCCAAGAAGGGCCACTGCATGTGTCGTCATCATCATCAGCCTCGCGACCGTTCACTATAGTACAAAGGCTCCTCCCATCGGCCTTCCTTATCCCAACTGTGAACCTTACTCTGCGCCATCCCTTCGCAGCGTCTGCGTTCCCATGGAATCCACTCCGTTGCCCTAAGGGACTGTCGAGTGTCAGTTCTGCGCATTAAATGCCCTGTCCATCTCCATTTCCTGTTCTCGATTATATCTACGGCATAATTAACTCCTTTTTTTGCCTAGGCTATTTTTCTCTCTTCCTTCTGCACGCGTGGTTTTCGCTAAATCTGTCAAATATAAGAATCCGAGGATTTCATGAAACGCTATTTGAAGACTCACATCAGATGTGTTTTATTGGCTTTTTTGCCAGAAACGTAAATTTCAGAGAGATTTATTTGTAAAGCAGTTTATGAAACCACTGAGCATCGGACGCATCAGTGCTACCACCGCTTTCTGAAGTGCTGATCCTGCCACCTTTATTTTTAGAGCTTTAATAATCCGAGACCACTGCTTCTAAGTACGAGGCTCAGTTTTGTTTACACGGGCTACAAACCATTCACAAAAATATTCTTCAATGCCGCAAGCATTGGAAATTAGCGACTTTTACCGTTTCTGGCAGTTAAAGAACACAATTGGATAGCTTAAACATGTCTCCTTATCTGCGTCTGTTTTTTTTTATCTGCGTGCTCATACGTCAAAGTATACTGTTTCCTATGCTTTCCACGACGAAAGAAGTATGCCGTGTTTTGAATGGGCATCTGTGCTTGCGTTAGGAACAACTGCCATTGACGTACATACCGAAGTGTACTCACGGATCTTCTCACTCTGACAGAGTACACTGCTGTTTGTCCGAACTGCACCCTTAGTGCGCAGACAAAGTTTCTTGCTTCTGAGAGCCAATACGGACAGTTATCTCACGTTCCCTTTACGGACTGCATTTACTACAATCTGAGCACACACACCAATATGAGCTTGTGTTCGGAAGCAGTGGAATAATTTCCCGGTCATGCTGTATTGACTGTCTGAATGAGTTATGTAGCAGGATGATAAAAATTAATCCAAAAATGCATACAGCAAACTACGGGCTTGCCCTCTTCATCACAGTATCGGGGTCAGCGAAATTAGCAAAAAATTAATAATATAATAAAGACCTGGGAGGACCGAAGTGGGTTTAAGGATTTCTAAAATAAACAAACGAAAACAGCTCAATCACAACCAGCGTCTCCGAACCCAGCAAACGCGATGTGCCTCGGAGTTTCTGTGTAAATTTTGTCTTGAGATGTCCAGGCACCATGCACTGAATCGATGGGTTCAGCAAGGAACGACTGCTTTTATAGTTCTACCATTTTTATTGCAGCCTTTTACTTTTGTGTAAAGACCGCCGTCACGGATAAGGGGCGCGCAGCTTCGTAGGACTAAGTTCAGGCGCACGTCCATTTTCGAGCGCTGTCGTGAGACGCTCAACGAGCGGAGGCGGCCGGGCGAAGAAACATCATTTAGAAATAGATCACCCGTCGGCAGGGCGCTTTGTTTGCTCTGCTTTTACCGCTTCCTTCGAACACACGCCGAAGCTTTAGACGAGTCTCGCACACGCACCCCTACACGTCTGGTTGCTTTTAGCCCGTTTCTCTCACCCTCACTTCCATGTCTTGGGTCACGCAGACCTCTAACCTTGTTTGGACGGCCACGACGACGAGGTTGGAGAAGGGCAAACGCAGAATTGCGGTGTGGCGAAAACATTTCCGCTGCAGTGTTTCTTTGTTGTTAAAAACGTCTTGATTATACTAATCGGCCTCGTTAAAAGTCTTCTGTGATTTTTGTTTTCAGCCTGCGCTTTTAACGTTCGTGCAACATTGCTTTCGGTTGGTGGAAAATGCTGAAAGCACAAGGTGTGTCTTTTGCTTTGAGCTGATGGCACAATAGTGAAAGTAAGCGGCTTCAGTGCTCAAATTTCGTGGCCAAGAATAAATCAGATTCTATTCATTTCATCTCTTCTAGCGGCGGCGCCTCATTTTCTCTCGATTACCCCTGATATAGGCGGGAACTGCGCCCATTAAAAGGGGAACACACCATGCAAAAGTTACAGTACTTCTCGTAGTCGCATGTCGAACTATGGTTGGATACAAATTATGAACAGCAACTCCTGGGCACTGCGGGCCTTGACCCACCCTATACATGTGGTCATTCCGCCGGACACTCACTGAAGCCTAGAAACAGGAAAGAAAGTGCTCTTGTGGACAAAAATGGTGTTTCGTCAGTTTTCAGGCAGAACCGTTCTATAGAAAGTACATTTATAGCATGTAGATGTATTACCTTTCCGGTTGATGTATCAAAAAAGACATTCATTAACGAAACATAGGGCATCGTGAAAGGTACAGCACAGGATAGTTATCAGGCGGATAGCCGTCGACGTTAAACTGGTTAAACAATTTCTAAATTGTAACTATGGAAGTAGAGCCTAGAACGTAGGGCAGTCATTCGTTTTCCCTGCATCCATTGAGTGAGGCACTTGTAGCGGTCTTTGTTCACGTCTCCTTAATCCTTAATGCCAGTTCTCGCTCTAAGCCGGTAGCGTTATGTTCTTTCAGAAAATGCCGGCCAAACTGAACTCATGGACCAATTAGTAAAATTCAGGACTTCAAATTGAGAGGTCAGAGCTTCAAACTCCACCAGTGGAGCATGTTTTGTTTGAGTTAGTCGGCAGCAGCTGACGGTAAACTTTTTCGGGCGAAGATAGACGGGAACTGCTAGCTTTGTGACAGCTTGGCTGGAGCTCAGCTCATCAGGCGTATTGAAATTTGAAGCCACAAAACCATCTGGCACTGTTATCGAGCAACGAAGTTCGAAAATTAGCCATATTACAAGCCATTGCGCTGTCAGTTTATTTACTCTGTTCACGTATCTTTGAGGTATGAGTGTTTAAAAACTGGGCCGACTATGTGTATGCACCCTTAAGGAATGATTTTTTACCACCCGTTCTTCCCGTCAGCAACACCAACACTGTCTGTAACAGAGGAGGCAAAAACTTATTACATTCCACGTACGCCCTAGGCGGAACATCTATAAATACCGAAGGGGGAAGATTCAGCTCGGAGGTTATTGGCTTCAGTTGGTGGCCTATTTGTCAATCAGCCGCATGTTTTGTAATTCAAGTAGGGCGCTGCTTTGCAACGCGCTTTGCCATCGTCCGCCGTGTATACGGTGCCGACACCCAGGGGTGAAGACAACCGAAGCAACAAAGTGACGTCAATTGCCCTTCCCCTCTTCTCCCCCTCCTCCTCTTTCTCGACACCCACTGCGGTTATCCACCCGCCCTGCATTCCCCGAGAGAGAGGGTGTGTGCGAGAGAGAGAGAGAGGGGGGGGGGGAAGCCATGTGTCAACAGATGGAATGAGCCGACTGCTGCATAAGAGGGCGATCGAAAAGCTAGTTCCGGTACCCGTCGGCCCTCGTAATAAGAGAAGAAGGAGCGGCGAGACACTGGTCGCTTGCTTGTCTTTTCTCCGTTTGTCTTTCGTTATTTCTTTCCATCATTTGCTGGAGTTAGCAGGCGACAGTTACTGAGATGTTGACTCAGTCGCTGAGTCTGTTTTGCTGTCAGCCGCGTCCCAGGCGTTTCGAGGCAAAAGGAGAAAGAGAAATTACAATCACCCTCGTTTGTTCTTCTGTGAAATAGAAACTAAACAAATATTTTTCTTCAGATAGTTCGATGATTTAGTAACCTCTACGCAGACACAAAAACACAAAAAAAAATAATGTATTTGCGCGCATGAATATCTAGCACGACTAGGTATGAGTAACAGTGGCTCTGAACTGCTGTTATATTTCACTGAAAATGGGGAAAAGGAGCAATACGCATTACCCATTAATATTCAGAAGCAATCATGGCAACAAGAGTTTTAGGGCACCTACTTTCAGATTTTTCATTCAAGAATAGGATCAAGACGGATGCACAGACAATGAGAATATCGGCAAGCAAAAATAACATGGCTATGCAGCAATCACGGTGTTTCGTAACGTTATTTCTATCTGCGTATAATATTACTTAAGGTCCGTGAAACTATTAGTGCAATGCCCTCTCGGTTGTTAGGTAGCTAATTTTAAGCAATGCACTGTTTTTTCGGTTTTATTAGTTACTTGTAATTCGTTAGGAAACAGCAGTTCTATGGACTGCAGAAGGCAATTAGCACGTAAATGTTCAAACACGTTCAAGTGCGGCACGAGCGCGAGAGAGAACACGCAGTAGTGCTCAGTGCTCATACGCCTAGATGAAACCGTTCGTGGGCCAAAAACGATATGCGATGAAAGAGGGGAGGCTGAACATGAACGAGCTCGCAACATTCCATAGCGCCACAAGTGCACCAGTTAATAGCTAGGGCTAACCCTCAAGGAAATAATAGTCAGAACAATTTATTTTGTAAAAAGTAGGCTGCCGTGAAGTATAAATGGAAAGCAAACGTTAAAAAAAATGCACTCCGAAGTGAGGAAACAAAAATAAATCAGGATGCCCTAAACTATCATGACTGAAGACGCTGACGGGAACCAGCCCCACGGGAGGCAGGCTAAATAAGATAGCGCGAGTGCCATAGGCACCCATCCATCTTCGAAACAGAGTGCCCTCGTTGTTATTCTCCCCCTATCTCTGTCTAAAAAATTTTTAAAAATGCAAGAAGAAAATGTGACCTCTACGTGTGGGCCCACTACATCGTTCCTGCGGTTCATGAAGGTTTAAAAACTATGCCGACGCCGATTGAACACTTCGCCCCACAATATTTGACAGCCTTCAGCAGCCAACACAGCGCGCGAAAAATGAAGGAAAATTTCACCGTGCTTTGCTAGCGCTCCAACGCCAAAGAAACTTTGGTAACGTCGCACGCTGACTGCATGAAAGCAGAGCTGGTCGCGAAGGGGGGAAAGCCAGCCAATGATAGCGTTACATGTGCTCGAGGTGAGGCGCTGGCTTTTTGTCGATCCGAGCGAAGCCTTTGTTGGCAGGTGTAAGTGCGAGGGAGCCGGTGTTGACTCGTCCTTCCCGGCGCTGTGCACGTTATCTTGTCGGCAACATGCGTCCGGTTGTCACAAGCACGCATGAAAAGGGGGCAGATGAAAAGCTGTTCAGCGGTGAAGGCGAACAAAGGAAGCCTCTCGGGCACATCCGCTTTCAGTCGTTCCTTAAACTGTCTTTATGTATTTATTGCGTGTTCCTGTAAAGTGAGGAAAAATACGAGAAAAAAACTTGAACGAACGAGTGATATAGTGAGCGTTCAAAGCTCTAAGTTACGAAAAAAGAAGAAAGTAGGCTGTAAGAAAATGTTACCGGCTTTTTATTTTTATTATCTCTCTATTATGATTTTTTACTTGTCAAGGATAACAGGAAGAAAAAGGTTCAACCACTCGTAATTAGCATTGTCCCTTAAATATAAAATATCTGTTTATCCAGTGGAACAAGCTTCCGCATTCATCATTCTTTGTTTCTGTGCTTGAGTCGACTGCATTTTAATGCAATAGCGTGCAGTGGATATTTGGCGCGCAGCTTGCCTTGTGTTCATATGTATGCGATAAATGTGGACACGAATCATAGCGGATCACAAATAAAACAAGCGTCCAATGGGTTCCGAAATTATGAACTCGAGCCCCTTGAGGTGGAACTGAGCCTTCTGTAGTTACTAGATTATTCCGTTGTAGTCTACATGAAGCTTTGTGTAATTTCGCCAGCTTTTCATGGAACACATCTAGCTTTATTAAAATGCGATATCACTGAAGAACTAGAATACAGTGAACGAATTGATTGTGAAAAAAAATAGTGCCACAAAAAAAAAACATAGCAGCCAGCGCTGACAGCAACGATTGCTCAGCCGTTACAGCGGGAACTTGAATCCTGTGGCAGAAACAGGCTTTAAGGTGTTCACAATCCGGTTGCTGTCTACTTCGTCAGCCCTCACAATGTGTGCGTTTTGTGCTTTAGCCTGCAGTTATACACAAATTTCGGTTCTTTTATTTCTATCAGTTCAGTTTCCTAAATTTCTACTCAGGCACACTTGCTCCGGGCTTATGCGAGAGATACCAGCAAAGTTGCGTCGTTAACTATAGAGACTGCTGTCTTAGCCCGTGCTGAAAATATCACCGCTCGGATTAAATGAACATGCATGAAAAGCGATTGAGGTCATTTACGTACACAGTGATAACAACCGCGATAAAAACCTGTCTGCAAAATTTCTCATTTCAAGTTTTATTCATTAAAACAAACAATGACGCTGATAAAACAATACATATTTGACTAGGAGGCCCTTAAGTAAAACCTGTCGGGGGAAAATGGTCCGAAACGCTGCTAAAGCGTGCGGCCCGTTTAAGGAAGCTGTTAAGGCTGCGAGATGATGGACGTCTCCCAACAATCTCTTGATGTTATCTGCTCATAACAGCGAGAACGACTTTGTTCAGTGTCAGGACGATGATATAGCGGCTCAGATTGATCCTGGACGTCTCGGCTTACCCAAACAAGCGCCATTAACTCGCATACAGCGAAGGCTGAGCTCTCTGTTTAAGAAAGCTGAGGGAAGGCGCGCAGTGCTTTTAAAGGCCCGCGGCGTTGGAAAAGGCTAGGTTAGCCAAACTTTGACGGCTTCGCAAAAACAAACACATCCGACGGGGACGCCTGCGTACCGCCTACACATTACCACTTCCATTACCCGCACGGCAAGTAACAACCGCCGATGCCTGGTAAAAAAGAAATATTTATAATAAAACGAAATCCTACACCTTACACAAACATCTCCTGTCGACCCCGCGTCGCTAGGGGATGAAAGCAGCGAAATATGTTTGTATGTTCTCATCACTTTCTACGTACCCGCGGCCGCGCAAACGCAGATATGCGGTGACGGATGACGAAGCAAAAACGCTGTGTTTATGCAGCGCGTCACCTCTTTCGCGGGTTCTTGTTTTTGTGCTACTCGGGGATCGCGGGGAGTTTGGCCCCCTTTTTACAACTCTCTCGGGGATCGCGCTCTCTCCGCCGCCTACGTTGATGCGCGCGCCACTCGCACCTCACCACTTCACGCCTCATTTTACCCAGCTGAATCCTAATGCTGCACCGTGCGTTATGGAGATATATTCTTGCGCAAACATCCTGTTGACCTCTGCAGGCCCGGCGAAGTGTGCGCTTTCACTGTTTGTTATTCCTGTGGCACCGCAACCGATGCGTTTATCCATAGGGGAGCTGTCTGCGGCTGTTTGGTGTTTGTCTTTAACTGCCTGTCGGCGCGGCTACATGAACAGGAAAGTAGATGAAGTGTTCCTGGCGCTCCGGTGCTAATACGATGCAACGCTGCCCTAGCTGATGCGCAGCTCGAAACTAGCGCGCTTCACGAGGAACCCCGAACACCGAGCGGATGATGTCTTCCACCGAGACGCTCATTTGCACTGCGTATGAAGCAAGTTTCAGAACAATAAATGGGTCGTACGTCTATGGTGCAGCACAAGCTTTTATACAGACCTCCTTTTAGAGCGATCATTTTCCACGGTACATCACCACCTTAACTCGTGACCGAAAACTTTCATGCCCGCCTGCGTTTGCACGCAGTTACTAGCATGCTCCGAAGAGTGCGGGCTCTCGAGAATGCAAGACCTGATAGGAGTGACGACACAAAATATCGTGGAACTGTGGCGTTTAGGACAGGTGGAATATTTTTGATGAAAACCGGACGTTTGCCTTAAAAGGGCAGATCCACGACACCTTTTTGCTGTCACTCCCTGGTGTAGTCGTCTGGCGAGGAATTACATGAAGAATTAGATCCAGCGTGCGTGCCATACACACACGCGAACACCGACCCACTCTAGGAATTGTTGCCAGCGTAGTAACGCCTTCACTGTCGACCGATCGCGGAGCCCCCGCCAACTGCACGGAAATGCTCTTGACAGGAATCGAGGACTTCGGAAGTGAGCTTATGGAGTCGTTCCGGGGCACGCCGCGCTGGGCGCGCTCGACGGAAGTGCGCCCCCTGCCCGCTGAGCGGAACCACCACGCGTGGTGTTGCTCCGGCCGCCACGGGGTGCAGGCAGGCTGGGTTCGGCGCCCCGCACAAGATCGATGGTGTGCGTGTGTGTGTTCGGGCAAGCCGACAGGCACCGAGATGCGAAACGGTTGCGCTAACGGTAGCTGTCGACACGCTGTGACGTGCGCCCTATTCGGCAACATAATATACGGGTTTCGCCCTCTTGCCACACTACATTTCTTTTGTTTTTCTCGTGACCCAGCCAGGAGTCAGGAAAGTCTAGTAAATCCGAGGTGCGTAACAGTGATGAAGTCTGAGAATTTTTTTTTAAGGAGGGGGTTATGGATTTGCTAGATGTGCATTGATATTGGTGGAGGGGATGAGAAAAAAAAAAGGTCATCGTGGCCTTAGCGTTTTTCCTCCATAAAAATGCAGCCGTCGAACCCGACCGCGCCGGCTGCGTTTTTATGGGGGAAAAACGCTAAGGCGCCCGTGTGCTGTGCGATGTCAGTGCACGTTAAAGATCCACAGGTGGTCGAAATTATTCCGGAGCCCTCCACTACGACACCTCTTCTTCCTTTCTTCTTTCACTCCCTGCTTCATCCCTTCCCTTACGGCGCGGTTCAGGTGTCCAACGATATATGAGACAGATACTGTGCCATTTCCTTTCCCCAGAAACCAATTATTATTATTGTTATTATTATTTGCGCTTGTACCAGCATCATGTAGGGTGCCAGAGATACAGCTGGTTTAGCCCTACTCTAAGTCCCTGGTTTGAGGTGACATTACAAAGCTGCTGGCACAAAAAACGAGCGCGGACTTGTACGGTTGCAAAATTGCGCCAAGGTTTTCACTCCTCCAGTCAGCGAGCCGAATAGTGAGAGGAGGGCTATGGTGAAGAAGCGAGTTTGACGCGAAATGTGCAGGCGCCCGCAGATAACGTTTCTGAGGGAGCATTAATATTTTTAAACAGTCATAAAATTAAGTGTTCGCCTTGCATTGCTTGCCTAGCCAGAGGAGTTGAGTGCAGGTAGACTTTCAAAAACATTTCCACATGTGCAAAGCCCATTACGTATAAACAATCGTCGTGTTTGTAAACAAAGGCGGGACCGCGTGCACTCGGCAGCAATGCGGAGTGTCGGCAAGAACGAAACATTTTAGTACTGGGCCCAGCGACACCGCCTTCAAAACCAATTTGCACGGGTAAATATATCAAAGCGGGCTCGTCGCTTCTGGCTAGAAGCATTTTTATTTACGCCTTGAGTGCAGTTTTCATATTTTAAAAGCCTGTTCGCCAGACACAATTACAAGGATGAGCGCTCCAGCGGCTTCTTTCTCCGCTCCTACAGTGTCCAGCGAGTAACAACGCGGCTACGGCGGCCGACTGTGTTGTCTTATTAAACGAAACCGAGAAAGCGCGCGGTGTGGAGAGAAACTAACTGTCTACAGTTCTCAACTTCTGGGCCAATGCAGCAAACCCGACTGCTAGTTCAAGAAGGACTTGGCCATGGACGACGCGAAGAAGCTTTTTCACGTGACGATCGAATGCTGTGATGTATTTTGTTTTCTCCGAGCCACTTCACTCCGGAGAACGTGAAAAATTACTGGCCGTATAAGTCATACGCTTACTTTGAACTAGGAAAATGCGATGTCTCTATTCTTTGCAACGTTGCCGAGTTCGTAGCGAACTTAATTGCTTTATTCAACCTGATGAAAGAGACATTCGTGGCAGGAGTTGAGGTCTCGCTCCACTGGTAAATGCATGGAGGTCCCGAAAAATTCTCTCTTTTAGCTCTCATGGCTTTGGGAGAGCTGGAAAAACGGATAGACATACGGCTTCAAGACTAAAATTACACTCACTGTGCTGAACTAAATATTTCAGTCATTCTAGTTGCTATTATAAAAATGACATTCAAGTGCGCATGTTTTACTTGATCAGAGTGGTTCTTGATGTGTAATAGTCTGTGTTCACCATGTTTTGATCAATCTCTGGTGAGAAAATTGAGATAATATGGGTAATAACACTGCGTGAGTTTGGTGAGATTCTAGCGATGTTTAATCGTTTTTTTACGACCAGTGTAGAAAAGCGACACCTGTAAGCTCGCGAAAGTGATTATCGTAGCGGAAAAAAATGTGTGTCATGCTGCTTCAAAAACCGCGCTAAATAGCGCCACGCTGTGAACGGTAAACGCTAGAGGTAGCAGCTTTTCTCCATTTCTTTTTTGCGCTAAGATATGGTCATCACGTTGTCCGACTGACTCACATCTTGAAACGGCCCTCTGCATTCAACTTAGGATAACATGCAGTCATAATATCGAGTCTAAACTTCTTACGTTGACAGCAGAACGCGAACTAATTGCAGGCGTTGATTCTTGCACTCTTTACGGCGCAACCGAAGAGCGACCATGCGGACAAAAAGATGCAAACTAACCGATTGTATTTTCATGAAGAAACTGTATGCTAGCTACGAAGCCGCTGCGCCGTCGAACTTCTCCTCGCTCTAGGTCCGCTACCCATCGCCCTCGCCTTTACCTGGCCGCAATAAACTTGCGGAAGCTTACGCCGCTCCCTTTCTTGTGCCTCGCGGCTCAACCAATCGTACCATCGGGAATTATTGTCAAAAACACAAAAGCAGGGCAAATCGAATGCAGACGGTCTTATCTTCTGCCTGCCCTTCGGAAGTCACGGCTGACGCCAGCGCCTGCGCACCTCCGTAAAATCGCGGCCTTACGCTTCTTTATAAATTATTGCTTGCCGGGTAGCTTGTTTGCAAACAAACTTGCGGGCAAACAACAATTAAAATATGAAGTGGATTTTGTCAATGAGGACGCGGACGTTCTTGGATCAGTGACGTGTTCGCGCTCTGCAAGAGGCATTCGCAAAGCTCTAGCATCCTTCTGCCTTCCAGTTACGGGAAGGGGCAATAAAGTTCAATGAACGCGCGTGTGAGAAAGGCGATTGGTGAATTTACTCATGAGCGAAGTGCCGCTTCAGTCTAATCTATATTTATTATAATTTTTTTTTTGCGTGGCTTGCTTCGAACGAAACTCCCCATGCGCTGTAGCTTTCCTTCGTGGTCTGCTGTACTGGGCGACAGCTAGCGTCTGTGGCTGTACATTGAAAGCTACGAGCGCGCGCCGCAAACTTTCACTCCTGCGTCTTTCACATGCGAGCGCGTGAGAGCGGTGCGCTTTCGGAAGCCAAGCGCTCGTATCCTCCATTGCATAGTAAAAAAATCCTGTCCCCCAGTATAATGCAATATTAGGCTGCAATCAAAAAGCTTTCTTAAAAGGGTGGCTCTTCAGGCTAGCTATTCAAGGATATTATTTAATGTCACACGACAGGTTTATAACGTTGCGCTGACCGTTGGAGAGAACGCACATTTTTTTCCCTAAGGGAAAAAAATTAACAAACTGGTTGCAGACAGACGGCGGTTTGCTGATCTACAATTCCCATAAATGAATCAGTGTTTCCGGTTTCTTCTCTGCTAAAAGTTCCGCAAGTAAGAAGACTACAAAAACTAAGAAGCAGAGACTGGAGCACTGTTACTACCCCTGAGTCAAATTTGCAGACACAAGAACTATCCTGTTTCCCACTCTCCTCCTAAAATGCATGCAGCTAGACAGACGAAAGTATATTAAGACGTGGACTACGACCGGGATGTAAGATATGTTGGGTGCTGAATCATGAGTGCCACGTTTAATGCAGCCGTGAGAAATAGAGCGCGATCCGTCTAATACACCGAGTGCTCATTTTCTTAAAAGGTGCCCGGTATATCAGTGCGAAATCGAACCGATCTGATAATTTGCTCCGACTTGGAACAAGCGGCCTCGCTACCATTCGTAACACTCGTCCCGCTACTCTAAGCGTCCACATTCACGCCTAAATTCTCTCATATCGTTCTGCGCGCAATCCACAGCAGCGTTAAAGCTACCCACGGACCCGATCGAAATTAATGAAATTACCGGAGACAGGGGCGGAAGGGGAGGAGAGGGGGGTGAGGACTCGCGACGATTCAACAGATCGAAGTGACGCGTACTTAAATGTGCGCACCCGAGCAGCGAAGAGGTGTCCCCCTAATCAAACTCATCGATGCGCCGCTCCGGGCGGGTCGCCGGGACACTGCTGGAACTATGGCAGGGGCCGGAGCAAGAGGGTGGCCCGCCGCTGCGTGTAAGGAGCCCTCGGGGGTTCTCGGACATTTCTGATTCAATTACGGCGCCGACAGCCATGCCGCTGAGTGGCATCTGGCACTTTCAAGCGCCCAGAACTGGCTTCGCGCTCGCCCGTGCCAACGCCTGGCAATCACAATACGTTGTGACGTAGTGGTACGTGTTGTCGTCGTCCTCGCCGACGTTAGAGCCGCACGGGACGACGGGCGCCTGACAACTTCCACGCAGCTCAGACGGGAAGGAGCAGGCAAGACAAATAAACAATTAGAAACTGCGAGAGAGAAGGAGAACAACAACAAAGGAACCCTCGGGGAGCCGCTTTGCTTGAGTAGCCGTGCAACAGCGCGGCTCCAAGGTTCACTTGTGCGTCAGTCACGGAGAACATCGTTCGCACCAGATCGAACGCCCTGCAGCCGTTTCTCTCTTTCTCTCTCTCTCAGTGCCTATAGCATAGAACACGCCAGACCAGAACGCTGCTCCCCGGCAGGCAACGACAGTGTAGGCGAAGAGTATACGACTAAGACCGAACCCATTCGTGTGCTGAGCATCAGAGGCAGCGGAGGCGGCGAGCGACTGACTCCGTTCCTGCTCTTTGCTCCCGGAGTCGAAGTAGATCTTTTCTGCGCCCTCCCCTGCTTTGCTTTTCTTCATCTTATTCTTTTTTCACCGAATTCAACGGTGGTGGTGGTCTAGCAGTTCACTTCGCTCGTGACGCCTTCTTTTTATTTTTATTTATTTTTTTCAGCAGAGTTGTGTCTCGCTGCTTCGCCGACAACACTGCGCCGGAGTCGAGCTTTCGTTTGTCGTTGCCGCCTCCCACGCCGTCGCTTGCCTTCTTCGCTGGGCGAGAAAGTCCTCATTTCATTTATTCCTTCTTAGCGCACGTGGCGGTGCTTTTCCATTTGAACTCGGGTCTTTTGCAGCATCCCCCCCCCCCCTCCTGCACGGAGCATTTCGCTGTTGCTGCTAGCTCTCTTTTGTGATTTGTGCGTGGATGGAATGCAAGAGCTACGGGAGGCGGTCCCGGTTACATGTGGTACTTTTGTTAGGCATTCCTCGAGTGAAAGCGTGTTGTCTACTGTGTATGTGTAAAACTAGGCGACCTTTGTTTAATCAACACTTAAAAGAAACCGGTACGTTCTTAACAAACAGCGTCATTGAAGACTTGTACGACACGTTTAGAGATATCCCAGGAATGTCGAAATCAGTCACCAGTTACTGAGCATACGCGGCTGGAAGGGGCATCAAGTTCCTTGCACATGAAGCTGAGCAGAGCACACGTATGTCGGAATGTTTCCTTTGTGGCTGTAGGTGTATACATAATACATTCTTTTATATAAACGCAGTGGCGCCAGTGTGGATGAGTGCAGAGTGCGGTGTGATGTGGTGTTGCACGAGCGGGCCGAGGCCCATTTAAATTATGGGGCTATCGTCATCTCCAACCCACCCTAGGGTTGTGTGATGCCTCGAGCAAGGAATGACACAAAATTCCTCAAAATCCTCCTTGAAGCAAGCAAACACTGCGTCGACCAGAGAGCATCTGGCGCTGGCAAACCGCACCATCTCTAGCAGCTAATTCCCGCACTGACTCGGCTGCATGTGATCGGGTAGTTTTACTTTATGCTGATACAATGAAGACGCAGCTATAAGTGGAACGGAGACATGACATGGGTCAAAATCCGGACAGCGAATTCGAGGAGGAAATGATTACATAAGGGGGTGCCAAGTTTCTTTTTCAAGTATTTCAAGCGCTTATGTTACAACACCGTTCTCATCTCGTGTGCATTTTTTTAACTATCAGCGTGCTGGACGAAAAGGCAACGTTAAAAAATACGTACTACTTAAAGCGGACGCGCCTAAGGGTCTTCTAATGAGTTACCTCGATTTTTTTTCAATATTCAAATACGGAATATACCATATCGTTCCGAAAATACTGCGAGTATTGTGCTTTAGCTTGTTAAGGGAAGCGTTCTGTAAGCAATCTCCTTTGCCGTTCATAAACCCTACTATGGCTGTTTTAATGATGCGCAATCGAGAGTTACAGCCGACCGAGACTTCCGGCATTAAGAGAGCTACGTAAGGCACACTTGCGCGCGTTAATCTCACGGGGTGAAAGATGTTCTTGGAAGTTTGGTATATATAAGCCTGTCAATGCATTAGGCAAGATTCGGCTTAAACTGGCAGAAGTTATATTAGTCAAGTCGTGGAGGCTGCGCAGTTACCTTCCATTACTCACTCGGGAAGCTGGTAACTATTTCGCGGCCCCTTCCTCGTCTCCTCCCTATGCATTTACACATTTATTATCACTTTTTATGGGGGGACCTCTGCGCACCGAGAGACGGCGGTGTCCCGATGACGCACTTGTGAGAAAGTCCCGAGTTTTTAAGTGGCGGCGTAATTGAAGACGCTTGTAAGACACGTTTACTGCTGCATAAAAAGCACATAAACCGTGGCTCCAGACACCCATTTAGCGATGTGTTTTTCTTGACATGCGCAAGGTCTGAACTTCCTCTCTTCCCTTAGCGACGCTCCTTCCAATGTTATATATACGGCGGCCTTTCCTGCGGGGCCCCTGTGCCGTGTTGCAATGCGAGGCTTCTCCTCCGCGACGCGTGGAACTAGGAAAAGCTTTCGCCCAGTTTGGCGCCACGTCAAAATCGAACATTACGCCCAGAGAGGAGAAGACAGCTGGCTTCCCTCCCTGTTACTCGCTATAGAGTGCCTAGAGAGCGGAAGTTTAACACGCTAATGGGCTCTCAATGCTGACCCCATCTCCACGCGCTTTGCAAGCAAGCGCAGATGAATGCGAACAAGCAAGCGGGGATGTTTGTGACCGGTACGGAGTGGTGTTTATTCAGCGAATTTTGAAAACCCGAGAGGAATTCGGGGGAAAGATGGGTCATACAAAATGGCTAAAAATTTACGGGACGCTTAAGCATCGGCTTTGATAGTAGAACGCGAGAGCGTTATCGAGTCCCGTTCGTGTCGCCTGAACACTCATACAGCGAGCTAATTCCTAATTAGCGTACTCATATATATTCACGTACGTCTCAGTGCATGTCTCTAAAACAGTTTACTTAGTCAAAGACCACAACTCATTCAATAGAGCCATCGTTATTCAGCTTGAACCAACGGGTGTTTGTGTCACTTATTGAAGAGAAAAAATAAAGAGAAAGAAGGCTTCGTTGCCTATAGGTAGCGTGGCCACCTCTTAATCTGGGGGACCTGATTCAATGCCCACTCAAACCAAAATCGACGTTATTTTGTTGTCAACTCAATTACTTTTCTTTGGCTACAGGGACCTGGTTCAGTTCCCATTCAAACCAAAATCGAAGTTATTTTGTTTTAAACTCAATTACTTTACTTTGGTTACAGGAGCCTTCTGCATAAATGCGGCTCCAGCCCGAACATTTTTTTACCTGTTCGTAAACGTTATTATTTCTTTGCTTTCGTTGATATTTTTCGCTCACAGCCAACGACGCCAACCACGACGACGCTGGCTGTTTTGCGACACGGGACCCTTAACGCGGTCGCAATAAAGGTGTGTTACATGGAAATGTAATTTAAAAAATGGCGCATTAATGTGTTCGCGTCGAAGCCATACGTAGGACATTACCTGGTAATATCCTGCGGTAAAGCGTGTACATAGCTTCTTTGCTGTATGCGTACTATCTGCGCCCGCCATCGTGTGTACACTGTGATGGACTCGCAAAAGCGAGAAAGTGGCGTCTACAAGCGGCTTGTTGAAACCGTGAATGCGCACCAGATGGCTCTTCTTAAAATAAATTTTACAACGCGTTTAGTGCGTACCGCAAACATGGGCCGATACAAACCAGCAATTGAGGCTCCACATGCATCTGATGTTGTGTCAATCAAACAATGAGTCCATTATTCAGTCAGTCACTCACTTGAAGAGCCGATCAATCAATAGTCAATCGATCAACCGGCCAATCGGAGTTCCTCATCCTGCAAACTCATTGTTTAGTTCGTCAGATGCCAGTCGGTAAGTCGACCTGAAGAGCCAAGTCCCAAAGTATCGTCTCGAAAAGCCGCAACAGGATTGCTGTCCTTTCTTCCTCGTTGAGTGCAACTGAGTGATCCTCGCAAGAGAAGACTCGCTGTGTGTATTACCTGAGACGAGGCAGGCAGGCTCTAAAACAAGGCTGTTCAATACATTCTCCGATGCGGAGAGAAAGGGTGCTTGAATGCTTCTTTCCTGACTGGCACCTCTGACGTGAACGGGGCTGCAGGAAGTTGCTGAGAGACAGCGAAGAATTTACCGAAAACTCTGGCTGCCAAAGCGCAGAGCTTATCAACACATCTCTGGATGCCCTCAGCTTGAACGATGTGCCATTAATGAGATGGCTCTCTGGAGACTTCGCGATATGGGCGCGAACCCTAACTCACGCTTGCAACGTCATAGAACTTCCCCGAGTGCAGTGATATTAAAGTAGATGCTGAAAATGCTTTGTTTTTCCCAAACTGGCCACAGTATATAACACTCAGGAAAGTCGCAGTGCAGAGGGTGTCTTACATAAGAGCAGCTCCCGAGTTGAAGGCGGTCCCGGCGGCCATCGTCGAATCAAATAATCCGCAGGCCACCTGCGCACTGTTCTCTGTGCAGCCATAAAAAGTCATGACGTTTTCTTCACAGAGGCTCCCTTCATTTACTCCCACAAAGGGCGTCAGGCCGAATCGTTAGCGAGCCATCAGAGTTCGAGACAGCATTCGTCACGTTTCGCTCAACCGACGCTGTTGTTCTGACAGCCGCAAGGCACCGCACTATCTTTGCGCGATGCAACATAGCGCATAACACGCAGCCCATGACAGGAGGTCTTCGTCACTGACGCCACGGCGCTCTGAGCGTTGCGCCCAACATATCAGGTAAACGTGTACCGACGGGAACACGGGAGATGAGCATCGTCGCCACCCCGTCACATCGTGATTTCTCCGTCGCTGCTTCGTGACAGTACATTTCGACGCGCGCTGTAATATCGCCCTGTGTGTGGCCGTGGCTGACGGCCTTATACGGAGCGCTCAGACCTGGGGAAGAGAACGACGGGAGTAATCTTTCCCGCGCTGACGTGACAACTACGCGAGCCGCTCGCCAGACCGACCGCTCGGACCCCGAGAGTAGCGTCAACGTTCCCCGAGGTGCGTTCCCTCACTCGAGCTGTCACACCTCTATCACCACCACGTTGGCAGCGCGTTGCGACGAGAACGCCACCACCAGGAGAGATGGCAAATACGTATGTATGACCATTGGTGCGAGCATTCTGCTGGGAGAAGGATATGTACCTTCCAAGAAGTCTTTATGCGGGACGGAAGCTTAGGGGGAATAGGGGGGCTCCAGAACAGTCGGCATTAGTTCAGCAGGTCCCGTTCGATTCATCATTCCCCCACCTCTTCATCGTTTTTTTTTCTATTTTGTCTCTCCATTGTCCCTTGTGCGTTGGATTCAGCGGACTCTTGATGGAATGAGAAGGGATGACGTTTGCATGATTCTCTGGTCTGGCGCTCGCGACGGACATGACGCGACGAAGGAGTGTAAAAAGAGACTGGACGAGCCGTCGCTGGCCTCCTGCAAGCGCTGCGCTTCCTGCTGCGCGGACGGCGCCCAAGGGCCTCGTCATAGAGACGCCCAACGAGAACGAGAGGGCAGAAATTTTGAACAGACCATCATGGCGGGCGACGTGCTGCAGGCGCTAGCTAGGCTATGGGTGAGAGTCCGCTGAGTTGTTTTGTGCAAGGACGCAACGAAGCCGCATTTCCTACTTTCTTCTTGCTGGGAAAATACTAGTCGCAAAGAAAGAGTCCCAGCCGTCTCACAAAGCGGGAGGCGAATGTGATAGCCGTTACGGCCGAAATAAAATGTGGGTGTGGGCGGGGAGGCCAGCGCCACAAAGCGGAGCTGTGCTGGGCGTTCGGAAGAGTGCGGTTCTGGCGGAAGCAGGGCGCCAAATTGCTCTCCTGGGCCCACGTGATGGTGTAGGCGATAAAGTGGAGGCAAAATATATTCGGATTGTTTCCGCTTTGCTGCCTGCTCGTTTATTGAGTCACGTGGGCGCAATGTGAGCTCCGCAAGGTAGCAGGAAAACGAAGATATACGCTGGCAGGAAGCAAATTAACGAATTACAGTAGACGATCGTAATAGCGAACTCAGCGGCAGAGGAAAATTTATATGCCAGAGGTAATCTGATCAAGTTAAGGATAGTGAAGTAGGGTTGCTGTATCCTGACATCACATATGGCGTCGTTATAAACATAGGTTATTGCAATTCGCCGCCGAGTAGTCGCCTTAGGCTTCTTTACCTCCAGAAATAGTATACACAGTATGGTATGGTATGGTATGGTATGGTATTGTATGGTATTGTATGGTATTGTATGGTATTGTATGGTATGTATATGGTATGGTATGGTATGGTACGGTATGGTATGGTATTGGCCACCCGAAAGCTGT
Source organism: Amblyomma americanum (assembly GCF_052857255.1). NCBI lineage: Eukaryota > Metazoa > Arthropoda > Arachnida > Ixodida > Ixodidae > Amblyomma > Amblyomma americanum. Next base: position 196,338,107 of record NC_135499.1, on the reverse strand, counting down.
GTGCTGAAAGCTCAGTCTGTTAACGATATTGTTGTTGGGTGCATGCACACGTGCCTGCTTGGTTGCCGTAGCCATTGTCGTCGATAGTCCCTTCACTTACGCATAATATCCCGAAATGACTGCGAAAGCTCGAGTGGCACGGTAAGGATCAGGGCTGTAGCCTGCTTTGGTTTAAAACAACCCGCCTATAGGTTTATTTGTTGCCACGGAACTTGTTGAGCATGTCAGGTTGCCGATGTGATTGTATTTTTTTTGTCACATACAATGTAATCAAGATATGCTTAGTGGTCAGGGGGGTGGGAGGGGAGGGGGGTTCTACGAAACTCTATCTCTGTGTTAATGCGTCATGAAAAACGCCCTCTATTTTATTTATTGTAATCAAAATATGCTTAGTAGTCAGGAGGGGTCCTACAAAACTAGCTTTGTGTTAATGCCGTCATGAACAACGCACTGGATTTTATTTTTTCGCTCGACAACATCACATGACCCTATGCAGTCGCATTTATAACCCATCTGAACCAGAGCATCCCATTCAGAACAGGTCTTTGTTTTCTAGGATAATACTATAACCGGTTATCGCCTCTATGTTGTGAAGCCATAAAATGTCGCACGCAATGAGTTCGCTTTTTTTTTTCTGAGCTTCGGTCTCGCATTTGTTGCGGCAGTTTTTTTTTTTACTGTTCTGGTCGCTACTTTGCAAGCGAAGCCACTCTTTCTGTGTTAGGGGGAATGAAATAACACGTTCGCACATCTTTGAGACCACCTGAGGTTCGCGCTTACCCGGCGCCAGTCTATCGCGAATGGCCATGGACTGGCCAACCACGGTAACTAACGAGACTATTGTCCACAATCAAACTGATTTAGCTTCAGTTTGCCTAATACTTACGCTTCCGAGTACAAAATGTGGACCCGGCTTGAAATTCTTATGGACTAGATAGAGAGAGATGGGTAAAGAAGAGTTAAAAGGATAGAGAGAAACTCCTTAATGTACTATGAAGACTTTTATCAAGCAATAATTATCAAGACATCTTCATACGACAGCCATTGAAGTGTCTAAAATTCGTTTCATCGTGCCTCGTTCGTACTTAGTTACACAAACAGTGTTCTTAACCACACCATGACCAGACTACAGACTTTTCAAGTTACTGCCCTGGTAAACACAAAAAGTACGAGAGAGTGAAAGTTCTGATCCAACTGCTCCTCGGCGCACTCCGTTCCGGCCTCATCTGTTTCAAGCTACAGCTAGAAGCGGTGCAAAATAAGCCCAGAGCTACTGCGGTTTTCAAGGCACGCCCGGATCACTTATCTCCCAAACCGCACGGAACAAATTAGCACCCGCGAGACTCGACGGCGCATTTATTTCCCCACGGCTCCGGCTGTAACAGGCCCGCGGCGTCGACAGCCAAACCAGTCGACAGGCACCATACACACACACAGAGACAAACACACCCACGGCCATGCCAGTCAGACTGCCAGACCAATAAATCCCCAATAAACCCCCGCCTCCGCACGCTTGGCAGCTGGGATCTCGCGCTGAGGGCGTCGAGAACTTATTCGCCCAGACGCCGGATAGCTAGAAGAGCGAAGACGCACCTTCGCGTCGGCGGTGGCCGCCAGTGTGTGACGTCTGAAGGAGGGTGTGCCTTAAAAGGAACCGAGACGGCAGATCAGCAGCAGCAGAAGCACGACCAGAGCCGTGGCTCCTCAGAGAAAGGGCCTGGCCCGCGGCTTCAGCACTTCGTATTGAGCGCGCACTCCCCTCAGTGGCGCTGGGCCGTGGCGCCCCGGTTGTCACTTTATCTGTCGATCGATTGGCGTCCCGAGCAACGAAGGAATAAGGAGTACGGCCCTCCTCTCCTTTACCACTCTCACTCTCTCTCTCTCTCATCTCCTGGGTCATATACTGTGGCGCTTTTACTTTTGCCTTCGGCCGCCGCTGGGAATCAATGCGCGACCATATCCAGAAGAAGGTGCGGTCGCGAGAGAATTATATTTTTTTCTCTCCCCTAAACCTGTTTTTTTCTTCTTCCCGCTGTCTTTCTGTGTTTCTCGTGCCTTTCGCTGTACGTCCTGTGTGTATCCCGTCTGAAAGGTTTACACGGGACATCGATCAGGGCTGCTTGGACGCAAGTGCGCTCGCGTACAGGCGGCTTGCTGTGTACGGCTTGGGAACCAGTGCGGACAACGTTCGTGGCGGGAGGGTGCATGCTTGCTAACTTTGCGCGTAACTGAGCCCATTCGGCCAACGTGGAGGTATATACGCAAGCCGGACATCGACTTCTAGGGTACAGTCACTTCCTCGGCGTCGAGGTTAATGCGCTGGTGTTGTTTTAGCTGCTCAAGTCGGCGCACAGCTTTCGTGTCCACTTTTCATGGTTTGACCGCGCCTTAGCAATTGCGCTGTGTTGAAATGGCTGACAACACGAGTACCGCAAAATTTCTGATAATTGTTCCTTTTTATTCGTTTTTATTTTCTACAGTCCTGATTTCTGCAGGCCATTTTATACATACGAAATATACAATACGATGTTACGTCTTTTTTCCTGAACTAACTGTTGCTGTTCACGATCATTGCCTTTAGAGGTGTACATACTGATACGTTTTAGAGGCAAAAATAAAAGCCTTTTTATGAGAGACTTCTTCAGGTGCTTAAGCGCAGAAAAAGCGGCCTTTTAGGGCCAAGCTGTTGCGCAGACGGCTTTTCTAGCTCCGGAGCCTATTACCGCATATCTTACGGACAACTCCGCAACCCGATATCCGCCCTGCTGGGTGGACGCGCTGTCCCCTACGTGCGACTGGAGATGCCTTGGTATTATGATCGAAAAAAGTCTTTCTTGGTAGCCTTGGGTTAATAAGATTTGCAAGAAAAAGAAAGAGAAGAAATAGAAGCGTGAAAGAGAAGGCAGAAAAAAAAGACGAGAAAAAAATCGCAATAGAACTTCCTGTTCTTGGCTTTGTATAGCAAAGAATGCTCTTTTTCTCGACAGTAATTAAAAAAACACACACAGAAACACGAAAGTACCAACAGTAAGGGTGCTATAACATTCCATTCTTAAAGTGCGTTCAAGTGTTTTTGCTCGTGGGACACGTGGGACTAATTTGCAATCTATGAAACTTTTTGCGTACCCCCAAATGCGATTTACTGCATTCTCCTTCGTTTTACAAAAAATTAAACGACCTCACGTATTTTTACTTTGTTATTTTTGTATTTTCCATGTCTTTCGCTTCGTGTTTTTCTCTGTCAAAACCCCTCCCCATCGGGGACTAGCTCGTCAGCGGGATTTCGACGCGGGCTAAATTCTCTGCCTTGTATTAAAGAACTTGTCCCACGCTTTATATATCCCTCCCTCTCTCTCTCTGTCTCCCACTTTCTCTCCCCCCCCTCTCTCTCATATAATAGTCTCCAGGCTTATTCTTTAAACATCACTCTCCAGGCAGTGGGTTAATGAGAAATTCTGCGATCTGAATTCAGTGAATGTAATAAGATTACTGAAAATCGGCTAATCAAATTGGGGAAAAATTTGCTCCAGCGAGCGACAGCCAGTTCGCGAATTTTCACAGAAGCTTGCCAAATTTCGAGGCCGTCACGTTATGAATGAACGCGGTGGCGCTTTCCTACAACCCTCCCCCCCCCCCCCCCCCCCATTTTGTTTTCTCTTCTCTTTTTTCTGGAATACTGGCAACAAGAATTTATAGGCTTTCTGTCAGCAGCAAAGAGATCTCTGAGAGCTAATTTCGCGGCTCCTCGTTCAATACGCTCCCCCCCTTTTTTTTTTGCACCGCTTCAGTGCACTCCAACACACTTAATCTCTTCGGTGGCGACGGCGACTCGTTTCATCGGCTTCTTTGGCGACGGAATCGATTCTCCTAAGCCGCGTTTGTAAAAGCCCCGCGCATGACGTTTTTGTGCCCCGTTCCTGTCGTTCCTCCCACCCGCTTTTCTAGAAGGCATCTAAAAGCTCTGATGCTAGCTACAGTGCGGCTGCCAGGAGATATAAGACAGCGCGTATACACGAGCACCCCGGTGAGACGCAATTTAATCGATCGCCTTCTCTTCGTTTACGTAAAGCAGGAAAGCCGGTCTTCCAGGCCACAGCTGCAGCCGAGATCGCAAGCATTGTCGCGAAGATTGCGCACCGCAACGAAGGAACCGTGGGCGGTTGGCTGCAAATTGAAAACAGAAAAGGGAGCAAGAAAAAGGAGGAAACCGAAGTACACAGACAGAAGAAACGGATATAAATCGACGGAATCAAGAAAAAGAATTCAGACAGTGAAAGACGTAATACAGGAATGAAGTAGATTAGAAACGAATGAAGGTAGGAGAAAATGAACTGCATAAAATCATAGTGCAAGATAAAGAAAAAGTATCTGAATGGCAGCAGAAATAATAAAAGCGACAAAAGAAAATGTCGAATAAAGGACAAGAAGAATAAAGGAAACGGTGAACAAATTAAGTAGGTGAGTAATAGAACAAAAACAAATTAATGCAAAATGGAGAAATGGAAGAAATTGAAAGAGAAAAGAAAGAAGAAAAGATGAAAATAAACAGTCACCCTGGTGATGACGACACGCTCAATGGGCAAAACACACACACACACACACACACACACACACACACACACACACACACACACACACACACACACACACACACACACGCACGCACGCACGCACGCACGCACGCACGCACGCACGCACACACGCACGCACGCACGCACGCACGCACGCACACACACACACACACACACACACACACACACACACACACACACACACACACACACACGCGCACACACACACACACGTCAACACTGCCGCGCACCGTTTCATGCACATTCATCTGCCGCCCAGCCACGTCGCGGAATGCGAGTAGCGATTACGATCGGGCGCGGTCCGCCGGGCAGGAATAAGCGGCAGCGAAGAGAGGTGGCGCTCTTCTGCAGGGGTGATGCCTCACGCTTTATTTTTTGTCCTTCTTCTATTCTTTTTTTCTCTTTGTGCGAACTTGATAGCATCCCGCTCTGCTAAAAGAAACAGAAATGCAGCCAGCGGAGGCGGGAAGTGTTCAGTTCTGGCTCAAACAAACGCGTGCAGACTGTTCGATATTTGGCGCGCTTGGCTGCAGAGTCCCGCCGAAGATCGCCTTTCGCTGGTTGCGCGGCGGCAGCTGGAATTGTCCACGCCACGCTGCTCGCTCCAGCCGTGGCTGCTGCTGCTGCTGCATGATGCCGAGGCTTTCAACTGAGTGCGCTGCGCGGGCCCTCTTCGCCGATTGCTTCATCGCTTGCACGCCGGACCCTGTGAAGATGTGCATGCGTAATAATACGGACTCAAGCTGGAAGCGAGTGCGCCTGATGCGCCACCTTAGCGGCGAACAAAGCTCCGGTCGTTCCCGGTTGCGTTGCATGCATGGCTTCCACACAGTGGTATACCAATCAGGTGCAATTAAAGTGTTTTAGCTGAACTAGGCTCCATCGACCGGTTCGGAAGTTATCATGCGGATACGTGTGTTGGGAACAGCAATACAAGACCGAGATATATGGAATCAAGAAGTGACCCTGCATTAGGTAGTGAAATTTAATGTATGATGATAGGTTAACCACTGACGATTGATTACAGAGGATTTAAGTCTTTCAACGCAAGCAAATCAGATGCCTAACCCTTAAGTTGTAAAGTAAACGAGAATGACCCCCTGCCAATAAATGTTATATACTGGGCATATTGAGGCCGGAAAGAATGGCCTCGTGAGAGATGTTATCTATTGCCCCTTTTAGGTGGAGGGCCATAATAGGGGGTTCTCCACCTCACGGAATCTGGATCAGGACTTCTTCATTGAGAAGTAGAAACGTGTCATGGGCCGACAGTGCGGGGCGGAAGCCGGACAGGTAGAGGAGGAACAGGTTGGTGTCCTCGATATAGTTTTGCAGTCGTGCCTGACTCACTCGTTCGTATAGCTTGCTAAAGCATGACGTGTAGGAACTTGGGCTGAGGGCGTCCAAGGAAGGAGGTTTGCACAGTTTAGGGATGGTGATTATTTCTGCGTGACGCCACTAGCGTGGTAGTGAACGTTGAGCCTCTGCTCATCCTTTGGACATTCGGTAAGGACGTGAATCTGATTGAGGCTTAGGTTTTGTGTCATAGCGCCGGTGACGTATTCGGCTCCCGGGGCTGTGTTGCGGTGGGACGCTCGGGCGGCCGCAAAGACTTCTTCTGTGGTGGTGGGAGCCTCCAATTCACGGTTAGGGCGGCCCGTGCATTGAAGGAAACACAATGGCATGGAAGTATCGCCGAGGTAGCGGGTGTGTATACCGCTTAGTAAAGTTTCCTGGTTAGGAGTGGACGATTTCTTGAATGGCACGGCTAGTAGCGGATTTCGAGTTTGAAGGGGTCGTTAGGCTCCGGCGGATTGACCACGTTTTCCTGGTCCACATCTTCGCAGAAGGTGCCCTGTAGGAAGCGTCTAAACGGGAGGCATTTCTGTTGTGAGAATTGGTTAGTGTATTCTTGAGCTTCTTGAGTAAGAGCGGCTATGCGCAGGCGTAGCTGACTGTTTAGATTCGACAATATCTCTTAGTAGCTGATCCCATTCTTTATTTGCTAAATGATTTAAGTTCGTGTTGAAGAACGGTGCTCCAACTTTAAAGTTAACGCCAGAACGAGGAAAAATACGCAATGCTATTGTAATAACCGCTGGCGTGTAGTTAGCAGGAGTGTGATAAATGTCATCAAAAAACTTGACTTGAAATTTTGCACCTTTTTTATAATCGATGGGTGTAATGGTTGTTTTAATTTCTTAGGTGCTGAAACAAGACGAATAGTGTCACGATATAAACCAAGCAGCGTTATTTTTTTGTGACTCTGGCTTGTTAGTATAGGACACCTGATAGGGGCTCCATTATAATGATGCATATTCTAAACTTTATATCGGCCTATTGAAGTAAAGAAACTGGGTGTCTCTGTTTATTTGATTAAGTGGGCGACAAATGATTCCTAGTGTTCTGTAGATGGTGATTAGTTTGTTTTCAACATGAAAATTCAAACAAATACACCCCGGACAATCTATGGACAGTCATGTCTACCCTTTCCAGGTCCACATTTAAGGAAATATTCATCTATCGTGTGTAAACGTCCACTTTGCAAGAAGGGAGGATGTACGGTCAGCTCAAGAATAAAAATAAAAACGCAAAGAAAGGCGCAGCACTTGTCTGCGCGAGTACTGGGTAGGACCTTTTACCCGTTTTAGCGCTGACATCGCAAATTACTGCACTGCAGTATTGAAACCATTACGAGGTTGTTGACTCTTCAAAAAGAAATATTTCAGTGCGCCGATCCGAACTGAAACGGGACACCACCAACGAAAAACAAAGAAAAAGCTAGAAAGATAAGAGAATTTCACGGGACACAAATTTTCAAACAAAATTTAACCGCGCAGCTCACGTTACTTTTGCTTCACATGGTTGTCCTAAACTTAGATTTCAAAAGGATCGCAAAGGGCGACCCAGTTCTTCTTCCTTCCGGTTTAAAGTATGTAAGACCCCTCGGTGGACCGGAAGTCTGAAAATGGTGCAAAAAGTAAACAAAAACAGCAGCCGGCAACATTATGCAGCAATCGCTCAGGGAAAGACCAGAGCGCAGCTCCTTTTCTGCTGACGTCACCGACGACAAAGACAAGGCATCTTGAATTAAATAAAGCGAAAAGGCAGGCCAACTAGAAGTAAGCGAATAGTCTGCAAAGGAGAAACGCCAAGTTTCGATCGATAGAATAGCACTCGGAGTTCCGGGTCTCGAAAAGAACTCGTAAACATTTCTTTGTATACAGACTTGACGCGTGCCTCTTCTTTTGCGGCGTTTATTTCATTACGCTTCGAGGGACATCAGAAGACCAAAAGGCAGCCGAGGGAGAGGGAGAGAAAGAGGCGAGTCGAGGAGGGCTCTGCTGGAACGAAGAGCGCAGTCGGCGCACGAGAATTTGCTTTCAGCTGCGGCAAAAAAAGGAATGAATTCTCTGGAGTGATACACTCCCGAGTTGGTCCATGAGATGTAAAGTATTTCTTTATGACCCGATTTGCGAGAGAAATAAAAAAAAAGAAAGAAATCTAAACGGGACGTGCGTCTTGAACTGGACCGTCAACGCTAGCAGAGCGCAAAACGCTTTGGCACAGCTGCGCTCGCTGCGCAGCCCGGGAAGGCGGACGAGGGTCAAACGGCAGCTGGGGGTGGCTGAAGAACGGGAGAGGGAAAGGAAGTCGGCGCATGGCCGCGTTCCCGAACAAGGGTGGCAAAAGAGGCCGCGGGCGGCGCTATCTGCAACTTGAAGCTCAGGTGGCAGGAGGGCCGGAATGACCCGTGCATCGGAGATTCGGTATCCCCACGTTGTCCACATATTTGAACTTTCTCCTCTTCTGCATCTAAAGCGGTCTTACGCCGAGTTTACAACGAAAAGAAGGCGTGATCCGACGATTTAGGCTTGAATCCGCATAATACGTCTAAATAAGCGCGCAGGCAAAGGCTGTCTATCCTTCCGACAGATCTGCACCGCTCAGCTTTGCAATGCTGTTTTTGTCCGGTCGACAACTGACGGCTATCGAATAACATCGCATGCTTCCTAAATTCTCCAGGAGGTTGCCCAGAGAAGGTTGAAGGTTTGTGCACAAGAATTACCATAGGTACATATTAATAAGCACAGAAGGCGGTACCAGAGTAAAAGACTGAGGGGGGACCTCTTGTAGATAGTAACGCAATGTAATAAAGATCAAAATAAAGCTCGAGCAACGAATAATTACATCAAGCTATTGCCACGAATTGGCAGCTTCGCGAGAGGTGCACCCTTGCTGATACAAGCGCTGGTCGAAGGCGCAAGATGCTTCAACGAGACTGTGGGTGCTATAGTAAGCGTGCACAAGGTACGCACAAGTAAGCATATTTTTCTCGGTCCGTCGTGCCGTAAATTGCATAGTACGTGTTGGCGTTTAAGACATATAATGACTATGTTGGTCAAATGTTTAGGGGAATCCCACAAGGTGGAATAGATTTGTAGATTTATAGTGGAGTAGATTTGTAAGGGAGTTATAACTTCGAGTTATTGATCAATTCGCTCTCGCCCTACCATCAGCTTGCCGTCCCGGTTAACTCAGTTAGTTTAGCGACTGCTCCGGTCAAGCGGTGGTCCTGCGTTCTAACTTCGGACCAGGGCGAATTCTTCTTTAACTGCAAAGTTTCTGAAAAAGCTGTACAGCTTTCCTTTGTAGCCATATGGCTGCGCTTGCGTGGATGTCAATGAGTAATTACTCCCTTATTATACAATGGCTATCCGTGAATATGTATATCCTGCCGCACCTAAAAACACCTTTGCGTTACAAATTAACTGATACTCATTGCACGTACGTCGAGCTGGAATTAGCCCGGCAAGAATGGTCTCTCTGCTGCTATAAAAAAAATTAACTCAGGTAAGGGCTGTACTTCTACGACTTACCGTAATTTTAACGCGACATGCTTCTTGAAGCCTTGCCTGAGATAAAAGGGAAAATTTAAGAAGAGGCGTGGAGACCTAAAACAAAATGGTTTTTACGGGCATAGTTTTCACGAGGACCTACAGTTATAACCCTTAATTTGCCCTTCTCTGTGAACACTTTACAAAAGTTGTCGTGGAGAGCTACTCATCGGCATATGTTTCAATCGACTGGTTGTTTCGTCAGTCGTTTGCTTAAACACTTAACGGCGCCTGGCTGCTCGTGTTGTATTTCAACGAATAGTTGGCTCGGTCGGCCTGCGAGTCTTTAAGATCCCAGACGGGATCTTTAAGGGTTCAATAAATGATGATGATGAAAAGACCTCTGAGGTATGGTGGTAGCATAAATTGAAAGCTTGCGTTTACTACGCCATAATTGCAACATACAAGACAGAGAGAACTAAAGATAAATATAAGACAATGCTAGAAAACCAACGTATATAAAGCACAGATTAGGGGTTTGCGAAAAGTCCTGCGCACGAGAACAGGAGCCTAGGCAGCAGGAGGTTGCTAGATACATGAGCGACATAATTTATTGCACGCAACTCCAGAAAAGTATGAAGCTTCCCTCTCCTCTGGTACTCTGGGCACGTGGTGGAGAAACGAAGCAGCTCTAAAGCTAGAGCGCCAGATACCAGAAATTAACGGGCCAAGTTCTTTTCGAAGAACGCAAAAGTCAGCAAAGTATAAGAAGAGCAAGAACACACAGAAACAAACAGAAGGCCTTGGAGTCTAACGACAGTGTCATTTCTCTTCGCTCTGAGCGCTTTCTTCCGAGAGAAAAGGCGCTCTCTGGCACGCGCGCCTTAATGCTATCCAAAGACTTCCGTGTGCGGGGCTTGACTCCGGGTGCAAGGATCAGGGCCTCCGCCACGGAGTGTTCATACATACGCGCAGCGCGAGTAACCCAGATCCTCCATCCGTCATTCGAGAGGGCGACACACATCCCCCGCCCGCATTTCATCGTACATGCGCGCTTCCCGAGGTCCCAGGCTTTCGACGCGACGAGGTACCATACTAAGGAAAAAGAAAGGACCAAACAGTGAAAATAAATTCCTTAAATTACGTCCGGCATTCCACATCAGGGAGGGGGAAATGTTTTCGCTGTTTAGGAGTCAAAGTGAATGATGAGTGTGTTCGGCGGCCTGGGGAGAACCGCTCAATCATGTGAGCACCTTTGTAGAAGGCCGGAGAGAGGCGAGGGAAGTACGTGTGAGAGCGGGAGGAAATTCTTGCTTGTGTGTTAAAGCATTCCTTGGCTCCACAGCCAGGTCTAGATCGATAGCCTCGTTCCGTGGTTATACCTTCTGGAACTTTTGCTTTCATCTTGTTGAGCGCGCAACTTGTCTTCCAGAAAGCTAAATTCTGACCTGAGCTGAAAGAAACTAGCCTGGGCGAGACACACTAAGCGAATTAAACGGGAAGCACGACGAGCTCCAATTTGAACTGAGGCGCGCTTGCCGATTTCGTTTCCTTTTCAGAGGTATTACTTTTAGGTTAAATTTATGGTTACGCTTGCCTCACGTCGCCACTTCCTTTCATTGTTAGGAATTATGATTTATTAGCGCAATGTCTGGAACGCGCTCTTAACCAGAACATTTCCGCATGCCCATCAGCAATGGAAAAGTGATCGATGATCAGCAGAGCGCGCAAGAATTGCCGTGATTGCGTATCTATTTCAGACTAGTAGTAAAGATTCCTTTCTTAGCATGGCAGACAGCAGTTAAAATTCTCTTCTCGTACCCAAATTAAGTAGTTCATTCATTCATTCATTCATTCATTCATTCATTCATTCATTCATTCATTCATTTGCGGCCAGCTGCGCGCCGCGCTATTTGAAGAAATTTTCTTCGATCAACAGGTCAGAATATCTCCTCACACTTGACTGCGTTATGCTTCTTTTGGTATTCACTCTAACACTATAAAAGACTCACAGGTGTTTGCTTGCGAGCAATAAGTACCTTGCCCGTGACTATTCATGTTTATGTGTGCCTCCTTTTTCTCGTTAAAGTGGGCTTTGGATGCAGTTTCTTTTTTCTTTTTTTTTGTCGCGATAGCTACATTACGGTAGCATTTCGAGCCTTCAGCGTGGCGGCGCCGCCACCCTGTGGCTGCGCCGCCATTCTGTCACGTGGGTAGTCACGTGGTGCGGAGCAGCTGCCGGCGACGCGGCGCCGTGGCTTATCACGTGGTTCGTCACGTGGTTGGTCACGTGACCAAATTTCACTCAGCCAGCTGTAGCTATCGCGTCACTCCAGGTTTAACCAGAGCTAAACCACCGCTATTTGTTTTTTTTGCAGACACGGTATCCTAATACCGCGAAAAGTTTTTGACCTGAGATAAATAGCCCTAATGGGGTGAGCGCATTGCAACTACAATGCGCAGCGTTGTTATCAAGTACGTCAGCGAGATTTAACGAACGCGAAAAGACGTTAAAGTATAAGGCGACGCAACTCCGCACACTTCCCGCCTCGGTGGTTTCTGAAGGGTGGCGCCCTCTCCTAGGCGCCGCGATCAACGACGAAGTCATCTGAGAAGCCTTTCGTGCGTCGTTTGCTTAAGCCTTCAGTCTGCAGAAAGGTGCACTGCCAGTGAACACATTTCGCAACTTCCCGAGAGTTGGCGGCAAGAATTCCGGAGCGCTCCGTCGAAGCCGCGAACCAGCTTGACAGCTGCAAAGTAGTGTGGATGCCGTCTGTAAATATATGCCTTCACAAGATTGCAAGATATACACGAGTGGAACGACATAAAGAGATGACAGGATTCGATGACCTTGGAAAAGGTGACTACACGTGTGCAGCTCCGATTGCGAAAGGCATTCGTCCATCAACGCCTACATAGACACTGTATGCGGTTTGACCTGTCGTCCGACGTCGCTGGCATCTAATGACGCAGGCACAGGATATGACGTCATTTGGGTGACACGCCCATGCTGTTTCCGGCAAAGGCCAACAAAACGCCGCCCTGAGGGTTTGTCGTTTTGGCAGAAATATAGCACTTGAGAACAAAACAAGCTCGGCAGGGAACACGCATTCTAGGAATGATTTGTTCCTTAATTACTCAAGATAGATCGAATGCCTGTCTGAACAATGATTTTAAAAGCCGCAGTTTAAATGAATACCCATGGAGTAAAGTATATGGCCGATGCAGTGACCACGAAATAGAAATGAATATGAAAATTGGTTTTGGGGGAAAGCAAATGGCCCAGTATCTGTCTCACATCTCGGCGGACACCTGAAACGCGCCGTAAGGGAAGGGATAATGGAGGGACTAAGAGAACAAAGGAAGAAAGGTGCCGTAGAGGAGGGCTCTGGAATAATTTCGGCCACCTGGGGATCTTTAACGTGCACTGACATCGCACAGCACACGGGCGCCTTAGCGTTTCGCCTCCATCGAAACGCAGCCGCCGCTGTCGGGTTCGAACTCAGGAACCCCGGATCAGTAGCCGAGCGCCCTAACCACTGAGCCACCGCCACTGAGCCACCAAGGCGGATACGAAAAAGATAGGAAAGTAAATTCCTGCACCAAATGAAGCTCCCGACTTGGTAACGAGCTTGAGCGGCAAAACATTAAAAATAAAAACAAAAATATACTTGGTCGTTGAATTCGTGCTAAGGAAGCGCGCACTCAGAAACTTCCAGCTGCCTTTGATGCGTTACCAGTAGTCTGTTTGCTTCCAGTAAGCTCCTTTACTGTATATATGAGCGCCTAAAGGGCGCGTGGCTCACGCGGTGCTTTGAGTTGATTCCTGCTTTCATAAAAACGCGTTGTACTGAATAGGGGTGTAATGAGACTCCCATCTTTGGCGTACACAGGCAGAAAAGGGGGCGAAAACTGCCGTCTCGTTTCTCTCGTATTGATGCCAGCGCACTTAAAAAGAATCTGATCTCTATGCCTCGCCAAGCGGAGCGCACCACTTCCTAGTCATCACACGTCCTCTCATTCCCTCTTCTGATAATCTGTTCTTTTCTGCCCACCGTCTTCAAGTATTGCAGGGGATGGCATTTAAAATGCACTTATTAGGTGTTTATTTGTTTCGTTTTTACTTCTCTTTGCGCACTGAAAACACAGCGACGAACCAGAAGTCTACCGTCTTGCAATTTTTTTAGCGGTAGTAAAACTTTGTCATACGTATTATATCCTCAAAGCCTCAACATAAATGTGTTCGCACCTGTTTTCTATATAGCTGCAAAAAGATTTACCGCATTATCTATCCATAATACGTTCGTGTCACCAGATGCGAAAAACAAACTGCGCACACTGACTTTCGCGTAATCACCGCACCGCATTTCTGCTCACAAGAAGAGAAACAAAAAAAGAATGCCGGCCATTACGACTGGTTGTAGGCTTTCCAGGCATGAAAGTACAGATATTCTTTTGAAGCGAATGCTTACATGTCGTCCTTACGCCAGCGTAAGTCTGAACACCGCGCTAGATTTTTTTCGTCTTTTTTTAGCACAGACTAGAATTATTTTCGGAGTCTGCACTTCTATCAGAAGCCAGACTGAGAGTGGTCGCCTGTTTCACGTTGAGCAGTCGGTGCTTAGCGTCATGTAGCTACCGCTTTTACCACTGGTTGCCCCATCAGTGATAAACCAGAGTATCGGTGTACGCTGTGAAAACCGGTAATGTTTAAGAGATTGACAACAGTCGTGACTGGGACGAAAGTGCAACTTTATACGGCCTTCATTTGGTCGCATGAGGACGACAGAGTGTCGCGATAATTACGCGTTGTCGCTACTAACAGAGGGAAGAGATCTCGGTAGCTTTGGGGAGCGAAGCCGTCTCGGGGTAATTTGCATTGTCTGGTTCTTCAATATTTGATCGAAGAAGCAGGAAGAATCGACATGAGCACGTAATAAAGATTCTTGGCATGGCACGTTCATCACCATCATCAGCTTGAATACGTCCACTGCAGGGCAAAGGCCTCTTTCATACCTCTCGAATTAACCCAGTACTTTGCCAATTGCGTCAACCATACCCACGCAAACTTAATCTCTTCTGCCCACCTAATCTTCTGCCGTTCCCTGCTACGCTTGTCTTCTCTTGGAATCTACTCCGCTACCCTTAAGGACCAGCGGTTGCCTTGCCTTCGCATCACATGCCCTGCCCAAGCCCATTTCTTCATCTTGATTTCGACTGGGATGTCATTGACCCGCGTTTGTTCCCTCACCCACTCTGCCCGCTTCCGGTATCTTAACGTTACACCTATCATTTTTCTTTCCGTGACTCGCTGCGTTGTCCTCGTAAGGCCGTACATCGTACATCTTCACGTTTCTACATCTTCAAAAGTCTCCCAAAAGTGTTTTTTTGAAAATTTGTCTTCATGTTTCATAACTTAATACAGTATCATTGTGCTTAATAGCATAATGCTGCAGCAATGATTAAAGCTGCCGAAGGCTTCGTTGAAATGCAAAAAATATTGAAGATTTCTGATTTATGGCCGAATTTGGTTCCGCCTGCAAGGACAGCTTTTATTATATGAATTACAAAGACGCCTCATTTCACAAGGCGTTCAGCATAGGCGTTGCTTGAGAGAAATGTAACGGCAGTCGCCAGAACTTTAGTTCGTCCACTTTTCAAGTTTTAAAGAACTCAGGACTGAGCGTAAGGTTGTGATCAGTGTGTGCCCTGTGTGCCCTGCAAGTAATAACCAACGGACACGTGCAAAAGTGATATCGGTTTCCTCTCCTTCCTTTCTATCTCTCCCTCCGTTCCCCTTCCCACGTGTAGGGTAGCATACTGGGCGTCGCCTAGTTAACCTCCCTGCCTTTCCGTTCATCTCTCTTTCTCTCTTACACACACACACACACACGCACGCACGCACGCACGCGCACACGCTCACACACACGCGCGCGCGCACAGACACATTTATTACCGATTTTTGTACTTATAGTTTTCTCTTTCAGTTAAGAAAATCAGGCGATAAGAACTCACGGGCTACGAAACAGCCTTTCCTGACAGCCTGACCCGACGTGACATTTCCGCTCTGTGCATAATCATCGCACTTCCCCAGTCCTCGCCATCTATTGAGCCGTATATATATGACTTCAGTTCATGTTCTGCTTGCCCCACTGCGTACTACTATGAAGTGCTTCTTTGTCTTTTGTTCTCTCCTCCGAGCCTTGAACAATACGGCGCCAGAAAGGAAGGAAAGGACCGAAAAAAAAGCAAAGTGGGCGCACAGCTGAAGGAAACGAGAGAGGTCGTGACACGTGCTCTGAGAGCGGACACGCCCTGGTGACGGGCACTTCCTGCTTTCCCTGCGCGGAGGCGACTGGCGCAAACGGTGTTTTCTACGTTATCATTTCCCGTCAATGCATCATTACCATTTCATTAATTACTTGCCGGCATGTCCAGAGCATAATCCATTACAGGGAGGGACGACGTGAAAGAGGAAAAATAAGGGCACGTCAAGACAAAGAAATCGTCCAGAGGGATGGAAATGGTTGGAGAATGAAAGTAATGCCGAGAGCAGGGACACGGAAGTAAGGCGTCCAAGCACAAAAAAAAAATCTTAAGTTGTCTCCACTTCTCCCTAATGGTACCGAAGCAGACATGAAGTGTTCTTCTCTTAAAGATCCGCAGTACTGGGATACGATTTAAAAGGATTATGAAAACATACGAAAAGATTGAATGAAATATATGAAGAAGAAAAGGAAAAAGAAAGGGGGAAAGAACAAAGGAATAGAGAAGGGAGGAATGAAAGTACTAAAGAAGGAAGGAAAATAAAGAAATTATTAAATAAAGAAAGATAGCGAATGAGAGAGAAAGAATGAAATAGTAAGAAAGGAAGAAGGAAGGAAAGGAAGAAGGAAAGGAATAAAGAGAGAAAGATAGGAAGAAAGGAAAGAAGAAAGAAAAAGAAGGGAAAGACAAGAAGAAAGAAGGAAGGAAAGAAAGGAATATGATAGAAAGGAATATGAAAGAAAGGAAAGAAAGAAAGAGAGAAAGAAGGAAAGAAAAAAGGAAGGAAGGAAAGAAAGAAGGGAGGAAAGAAAGAAAGACGGAAAGAAATAAATAAATAAAGAAAGAAAGAAAGGAAGAAAGAAATAAATAAAGAAAGAAAGAAAGAAAGAAAGAAAGGAAGAAAGAAAGAAAGAAAGAAAGAAAGAAAGAAAGAAAGAAAGAAAGAAAGAAAGATTCACTGATTGTTCTCAGCAGGGTGCGCATTGAGAAAGAAACATATACTCTCTCTCATAATTACCTTGCAGCACTATGGAAGACTAAAGATCTCGGCCAATCAGAATAGTGCATTAAACGTGTTCCTCCATGCCTCGCGCTGTGCTTGTCGTCTGCTCATGGCTGATGCAGATATGGTTGAAAAAAGGTATAAATTGACGCTTCTTAAGGACTGAAAGAGGAGGAGGAGGAGGAGGAGGAGGAAAAACATTTATTCCGAGCATAAAGAACATTAAGCGGTTTTATAGAGTAGTGTATGCACGCTTATGTACGCTAAATGCAAACATTATGCTGGACTTTAGACTGTTTCTGACGTATCCAACCAGCAACGCAACGATAACTGTAGCCTAGTGGTGCCATCTGGTTTTCAGTACAGAAATCATGTTTGGCAACAAATCCACACTCCTCGTTAGGCCTATAGGCGTAGCAGAATCGTCACTTAAGACGAGACAAAAGGAAAGACCGATGCCCCATTTATGACCAGTGAACGTACTGAAAACCTAGTAACAACGGCGAATTCATCCAAAGCGAAGGCAGGCCACTTCCGTCCCGGCTGATTGAAAAACCTCCGCCGAAGCTGTGACTCCGTACACCATCCGTTGTGAACGTAACTGAAGGGTGAATTGGCGCTAGCGTCTGTAGTAAAGGACAAGATCTAACCGCAAGAAAGTTCTGAAAGGAGAAAAGGTCTCCCGCTCTCTCTGTCTCTTTCTCTATCCCTTATTAATTTCTGACCCGCGCGGCCGTTGTAGCCGCCACGAATCCTTTGCGCGGTTCGCGAACTCGGTCGTTATCCGGTCACAGACACTTTGGCGTTGTGTTCATTCATGTGTTAGTGATGTCGGTGCTACAACAACTACGGTGGTGCTTGGCTTTGTGCTTCGAAATTGCGAAGAGTGCACCGAAACCCGCACAGATACTGCTGGAATTGCTACCTGCGCTCGCTTTCTCGGGAGCCACCGCTCATTTCGACACTGTGGGTCATGAAAAATTATTCAGTCACTGCTGTCGACGAAGCAGTCATCGGGTTTGTCCGCAAAGAGTCGGCACATCGTGGGAACCGATTATGCAACTGTATGTTAATTGAATTTTATTGGTGTCACATACATTAGCTTGGAACGTGAAGGCCATTGCGTGATAGTGGTTTCCTTTCACGCGTTTACATAAATTCTAAACCATTTTTTTTAATTATCTGCGATTGTAAGGTACATCGTGCATGCATTAAACTGCGTTCACTCGCTGTGCACAGACTGATCCCTCTGTATTGCGTGAACATTATGCAGGATTGATCGCACATGTATTGCGTGAATGATGCACGAAATGATGTATTGAAAATGTCAGCTGTTGCGTTTATGATAAACTTAACACCTCTGGTGCTTCGACAAACATTATCTGTACTGTACGGCATCCGGTAGCGTAGACATTGAGCGTATTTTGATAAATATCGCTTTCCTACTGAAATTAACGGGAAGGATGTGTGTAATAAAATCATGAAAATTATGTTCTCTGTTCTCCACACATTGGCCCAGCGCTGCGGTTATCATTGTTGACCAGCAGCGCAACTATTTTTAAAATGCCGCCCAAGTATAAAGCACGCAGCAGGCAGACAACGATACATCCGCCCCCCCCCCCCCCCCCCTCCCTTAGCTAGCGAGACAGATTTTGTACCAGTCCGCGTGTGCAGCAGATGCCATTCGAACACCCCCCGAACCCGCGTGTTTCGGTCGTCCGTTTTCATGGAGACAGCTCGTACACCATTCGCTATGAATGTCACTGAAGGAGGAATTGGCGCTACTGTCTGTAATTCATGACCGCTGGGAAGTAGAGGAAGTTTCACCCCCCTGACGAAGGGTCCTGCTTCGATGAGCGCCGCCATCTTGGATAAGCTGCTTCAGCGTAGACAATAGTCGCTCATGCTAAACTAGGGATATAGCGTACGTAACGCGAGCGTACGTTACGGCCCGATTTTAGGGTTTGGTGCATGCGTGTTTCACAGCACGCTGTCCCGTACGCCCATATGCCCATTTTACAGAGGCACTACATTCCGTAGAGTCTGAACGTCGCCTCTGCAATCATCGCAGCCATTGTAGTGCTGCGATAATAACGCTACGTCTGAAGCAACGGCGGAACGAGCTACACAACGCGAGAGCTAACTCCCTTTGAGCACTTTGCCTTGTCCTTGTTCCAAGCGTAGTGTCGCTTGTATCATGAGTCGTTACCAACTTTCTCATTCAGCTGTTCATTTTAGGCTCAGCACTCGGTAACATCAGATAGCGAAAGCTCATGCAGCGTTGAAAACATTAGATTTTATTGCATTTGTCTTATCTGGAATTATGGGGCGAATTGTTCAGGAAACAATGAACACGACCTTAGACAATACTCACACTAGCACTTCCAAGTCGCCTTTCGTCGTCGGGTTGAGGTGGACCTGAAGCCCAACATTTGTCGAAGGTACGGCGAAGCGGGCTCACGCAGACGGGAAACTGCTGTCGACCCGGCAAGGTTTACTCCCAAAGAGTAAAGAAAAAAAAAACTAGAAAACGAGATGAGCAACAAGAAGAGTGAACTCTTTGTACACACGCTGTTTTTGTTTTTTTGCGTACAAAGGCGGTGTCCCTCTTTAGAGGGAGGGGGTCCATGGACTGTACGCCCTCTTTGCTGCTGAGTGACTATTTGGGGAATCTCCCTAGCCATCAGGCATTATTCGTCACTGCCGTTGGCCAATGCACATATATGTACCACTTTACATGCTGGTTTCAAAACCAGACCTCACCTTTATGGCCTTCGCCTCTGCTATGTACAGCGGAGGGTCGGGCACTCGCCGTTTAATGCCGCTTTAAAGACCGATTACCACTGATTACATGAGCTCTCGCAAAACCCTCTATCACCTTTTCCAGGGACACCTTGCATCCTAGACGCGAGAAAAGGAAAAGCCTTCGGCGCCGTGTGTTTGCTTATCGCCCTGTTTTTCCTAGTCTGTCGGTCGTGTGCCCGCATTTACATACGTTTATAAGCAGGGTCATGCACACGCATCCATGCACACGCACGCAGCTTTACGCAACGCGCTGGTGAACCTACGTCAAGCTGTCACCTCCGGTTGAGTCACAGCGTCGGCACGTAAATGCGCGACCTATGTCACGTTAGCGCGCACGACACCCCCCGAGCACGACACCCCGAGGCGCACCGCCGCGACGACCCTGAATTCCTCCCACGCGGAGCCAGCCAATGGTCGCTTAAGAAGGGATTCGCGAACCACCACAAGATGAGCAACATTGTGCTGCGCTTTTAAACCGCTTGTCGAGAGCGGGGGCTTTTCCTCGGCTATAGGGGAGAGAAGCGGTGAAAGCAAGGAGGTGGGATGTGCAGAGAGTGAGCGAGAAAAGCTGCGGCCGAGCCACGACAAGTGGCGGACGCGCGACATTCGCCGTCCGTGGTGGCCTTGGCTGCTGCTGCGGCGCCCTTGGATGCCGCCGCCCCGCGCGACGGCATCCATGAACTGCGACGACGCTGCCGCGCGGGTGGCAGCCGTGCGCGCTTGTCGCGGCGCGGTCACGCCCGCCTGGTTTCCTCCAGCGCAGGAAGCGGCCCATCAGTTACCTCTGGAGCAGGGACACACACACGCTAGCGCCCTCTTGTGCTTGGCGTGTATACGCGAGAGATGGGCGATTAAGAGAGACTTATGACGGAGGCGACGACAGTTAAGTGGTCGTGCGAGGATAGCGTCGTTGGATGCGAGGCATGCGACGAGGGGCCGTTGTTTTAAAAGCGGCTATAAAAAGATAATAAAATTGTTTTGCGGGGGTCCGACATGGCAACTAGCGCGAAGACGCAAAAGACAAAGCAAAAACCTTCCGCCGTGCCCTCTGAGAACACTTTCTTTCTCATTTTTTTTGTTTTCCTCTGGTTATTATGGGCACGTCATTCGAGGAGCACCAACCAGCGCGAAGCTCCTTTTTTGGCGTGTGGGATTTTAATCCAGCTATTCTTTTAGCGTTGTAGTGAACGCCTATGTTGTACTGTGCTGACTGACAGTTGAAATCTGCTAGGGGGGGGGGGGGGGGGGGGTTCAACTAGCGAGAATGTACATGTAAAAGCACCATAAAAGAGCACGTGAGACGGAAATCCGGGAGGTTGAGCAGAAGAGGATTCCGGTTGGTTAACCTGCAGTGTGGGAAAGGGAAGAGTGAGTGCTAAAGGAAAAGAAGAAAAATGAATTAAGTAAGAATGCCAAACGGAAATCGTTACAGTCGTCCAACTCTGTCACAACCTGTGACGCAGACACGGCCGCGCTATGGAATGCACCAGTGCCCAGAAGAGCTTCGGCGCTGACGATCGCTGCGCAGTGGCCGAGGACTTCGGTCGTCATCAGCGGTCGAATATCAAGACAGCATGGTGCTGAGCGCAGCGTATGTCTCTGCGTACCAGTCACAGGGAATATGCAAAAGCACACGCTCTATCATCTCGCCACTGCCGTGGGTGTCACAGGCGGGGCCGGCGGCTGCTACAGTGGGGAATGAGTTATGGGCTGTGAAAATAACACCGAGCCACGGACTGCATGGCAAATGACTCTTGCTTCACATTAGTCAAGGTGGAAGACGGAGATGTTGCTGAAGGGTTCAGGAAAGCGGACGTGAATTAAAAAAAAAACGGACCTAAGAGGGCGAATAAAGTTCCATTCGGAGAACATCGGTCGATGCGGTCATGTGTCAAAAATTTCTCCAGTTTTCTCACAAAACCGTCTATCTTTACTTTTATTATTGTCTTCGTAGCTGCTAAGGATGCGCTTACTTACGATCTTTTTGGTGTTTTCGAACATATAAGTCTAAATTTGACCTCCTTGCATAAGAAAACAGCGACCGCGCTCAACTTTACACTGCCGGTATGGTTTACAGCCACCAGCGATGAGTTCGTTCTGGTATAGGTTCTCGTTAATTCAGTTCAAGGATCGCGCGCAACGTAGTCGACCAGTGGAGAGCATGCAGATATCCTTGGTGATATCTGGTTAACCACTCACAAACCCTCTCGTGAGCCATATCTGGTAAGTAGAAAACAATCGTGCTGACATGGATTTCACTGCGAATGTGTATTAAAGATCGCCGACTAACCATCGCGGGAACAAAGGACTGCACTGATTTACACTTCTGTAACTACCAGGCCACTACAGCTTTACGGGCAGCGACCACGCCGGTGAGCGTGGTCAGGAATCCTGCGAACACGACTGTGTATTTTCGTTGCTCAGCTCAGACGCCGCGAGGTAGCTTCACAGCTTGCCATACAGCGTTTCGTTAAACAAGGTAAATTTAGTGCAAATATGGTTGCTCTTCCTGGACCCTTGGATGCATCTCCGATAATTTTCCGGATTTTGTCGAAGAGGCAACTCTTCCATTTACTGTGCTTCGCAGTGCCTTTTTTTTAAGCTCTCTTTTTTTATTTTCTTATCGACACGACTAGGAGTCG
This sequence comes from Amblyomma americanum, assembly GCF_052857255.1. Lineage (NCBI taxonomy): Eukaryota > Metazoa > Arthropoda > Arachnida > Ixodida > Ixodidae > Amblyomma > Amblyomma americanum. The sequence continues at coordinate 196,315,960 of NC_135499.1, read as the reverse complement.
TCCCTGGGATGTCTGCGGCTGCGAAGAGACTAATGACCGTGTTTTCAGCTTCTGTCCACGCTACAGCTCAGAGAGGCAATTGTATTCCGCAACACTGGGACATCTGGACGCTCGGCCAGTGTGCGAGAAACAGCGAGCCAGCCGCGATCCTTTGAAAGTACAGCTTAGTTCTAAGCGCGTAGGCGGTGCCTGTTTTATCTATCTTCTTTACCTTTGCAGCCTGTTTATCTGTTCTTCGTATCGTAAATGCTAGCAAATCGGTTGCTGACATGACCTATTCGACAGATAAGCATATTCTTTTATTAAGTAGTGCGAAATTTCACTTTTATCTCCAGTTTATCAACCCAACTGATTTTTCACACTTTAGGAACGCCCCCGTATACAATGACATAAAAAGACATCTGCACAAAGAATATATACCGCAAATCCTCACCCTCCTCTCCGCGTCCTTCCTTCTGCTTTCCGCCGATGCCTTTTACTTTCTCTGTATATAAAAAAAAAGTTAATCCGCAGCGACACGTCTCGCTGGTCCGCCCTCGCTGCTCACAGGGGTTGAACACAGAGGCCCAGCAGTCCGCTTCAAAGCCTGCGACGGAGCAGACCGCACGAAGAAAATCTCTCTGCTAGGCAACGTCGCGATTTTCCGAAGAAAAACTGGCATAGCAAAGACGCGCACGTGGACATGGCCACCACAGCACACTGCCTGGCTGGCGCCTGCTTCTTGCTTAATTAAGTTCTCCCATTCACTCCCCATAGCTCACTGACTCTGACGTCGGAGGCGCGGGATGTTTCCACCCGAACACCGTTCTCTGCTACGTGTCCGGAGACCGTCGTTGCCGGGGCCAAACTGCGTTCTCTTCATACCCCCCCCCCCCCAAAAAAAAAAACAAGAAAAATACAGCGTTACGCTTTTGCACTGTTATCTAGCGCATACGCATATGCACTGACGCTCGCGCACACGCCTACAAACAAAGAAATTCTCGACTTTTTCAGCGCAGCGAGGATGTAATTAATGTTCTTCCCCGTCCGCGGACCACGCCACTGAGCTCAGGGGGCTCAGAGGGAGGAGGAGGAAACTTCTATAGCGTGCTGTGCCACGCGCATTCACTTGACGCCACAACATTAGGAAGACCCCGCACACGCTTTTGTCAAAGCGTCGCTGACGAAAACAAGTTGCACCGTCGAGATGAGTACCGCCAGCGGAGGCGCCTGGGAAAGGTTTGAGGCCTGCATGCTGTTGTGCGGGCTTGTAGGAAAGCTGGATGTAGCCTTTTGTCGTTTCTTCGTGGCGAGAGTTGCTGACAAAGCTTGCTTTGTTCAGTCCACCATTACAAATGCGGCGTTGAAAAAAAAAAAAGAGAGCTGTTGTATAAAAGGTCTTCTTCACCGCTATGAACTCAGTGTTCGTTACAGTCCATTGGCTATAACATATGACCTAACCATTTGCCACGGTACGATGCAGCCCCCTACGTCAACTCATCGTCATCGTCAGCCTTGCTGTCACTGAGAAGAATCGCCCCCTGATCTCCAATTAACGCTGCCCTGGGCCACCTAGACCATGATATATAAATACAACTACGTATTTACAGGCCATGACTTTCGCGGTTGTTCTACTTTTCCTAGCTCCACTTTTCCCACCAATTCTTATTTTTTAAGGTTCTGAATCATATGCCCGAGAGTAGTCTGCAACGACATTACTGGCTATTCCAACACCTGACACCTGTTGACCATCTTTCGCAAAACTTGTCAAGGGGACTCAACTACGACCATAGACAGGGTGCCTATGATGCCTATGGCAGGGTGCCATAGGTAGGGTGCCTATGGTCGCATCTCTGGCAGGGTGCCTACGGAGAAGATTGTGGATAGGAAACCTCCTACCACTATCAGGGTTGAGTTACGTAGTAACACAGCCGCCTCGCGAAGAGATGTGTGTGTTTCAGCTACAGCCTTGGGGGCGTTAGCCTGGAAACCATTGCGAGCTATTGTACTCCAGACGTTAGCACAGCAGAAGCCAACCTGCCCTTTCTCACACCCAGATCAGTTTAGTATCGGAAATACTTTCATACAGCGGGCGAGCTCAAATGAATTAGTTATTTGTGGATGAACATGGCAGTGTTTCGCAGTCGGCCTGGCGCTGCACAGGTTGCACAAAAAAATTCAGACATTCGCGAGTAGGCCGAAGATGACAGATGAAACGCGTTAAACCCGTTGTAACTTTGAAAAGCGATGGGACAGTGGTCTGTCTTTGTGAGCCGTGAAGCTTGCACGAAGAGCGAGCCCTGGTCGGCAACGAGCACTTGCATCTCTTTCAGGTGCATCTGGTGAAGCGAAGAGCGAGGAAATATATCCTACTTCGACGCTTCCAAGTTTGCATTCAAGCGCTGAGAAAGTGTTTGGCAGCTTCGCGGCACATCCCGTCACAGAGTTTTTTTTTTTTTTTGAGGAAACGGCCGTGTCTGTGTTACGCACTTGTAATAAAAGCAAGGACAGCCCTACTAAATGTTGGCACAAAGTTAATTCTAGTACGACAACGAATGCTGCGCGGTCGGAGTTTCCATGGGAGCACTTGTCGCATGGGGAAATAACTTGGCGTTTCCAGGGCATGTAGCCCGGGTTCTCGCCCGTCAATTCCGGCGCTCCTATTTTCAGCGCGAGGCCGTGGAGTGGTAGCCCGGATATAGCGACTGCGCCACAGGACGCTGGCCCCGCTGTGTTCAATGCCAGTCTCTGGAGTGAACAGTATGGCTCCCCGGTTTGCCTTCGGACTCACGATGTCGAACAAACACCCATAGCCCGTGTCTCCTGCGGCACGATCAAGTTAAACATTCGACACAACATGCTCTTCACAACGACAACAAACATTTCTCGCTGTTCATGTAGATCCGTTCATACTTTAACCGCGAAAGAAAACTTTACGGTGGCGAACAGCTTTCCACCCGGAAAAATAAACGAAGAAAGCACTACCTATTCATTTTTGTGAAACCAAAGATACATGCAAGGCTCTGCCGCCAAATTCAGTGTGAGCGCTATGCTGACCAGTGCGTGCAGTGCATTTCGAATATAGGCGGCCTTGTTGCTTTCAACTCCTCGTTTTTTCTTGTTTGGCCTCTTGGCCAGAAAGATCAATCTTAACCCTTATTATGAAGAAGATAGCAAATATTGTTAACATATAATGAAGATCGCTTAAATTAGCGGTGGCCCTCCTTCTCCGTACGTTACAAGCTAAGAAAGAGAAGCAGTGTGTTGCAAATGGGTCGCAAGCCCCAAGGGTAGCGTTGGCCTGGCGGCCTGGGGCACAGCTGGAAACATCCGAAGGTCCTGGCAAAGGATGAGTCGACTGCCAACAGAACAACTTGTTTATTTTAGCATCGCAAAAGAGCAGCCGGTCAGGGCGACCACGTTACTCGACGGAAGAAATCGAAGTCTCTCCTTGGCGTCCGGGGCAGCTGCCTTTATACCCTCGGAGTCGAGGGCATGAAGGAACGGCTCGGGATGAGGCGCCCGAGACGGCGACGCACGGACATGTTGAGACGTGACGTGCCGCGTCCGCCGGGCCGGCGCCGGTCAGACCTCCTCGCCTCCCAGTTGGGGAGCTCCTCTCCCCGGCTGCCGCGCTTTGACAAGCGTGGGCACCAACATGCACACACACACACACGCACACACGAAGACACGTGGCATTGAAACCTGCCTGGACGCGTTTGGCGGGAGGCGTTGCGGCAGCACTGAACGGGCCAAAATGACCGCCACTTTGAACGAAGCCCCGGCGTCCGTTGCATCCGCGCCGGCTATACCGCGCGTCGTAGGCGAAACGTAACAAGTGGCATCAGCCGTCGCACGGAGCAAAGTTTGCGGCTCGTTTTCCAATACGTATGTAAACGAGTAATTGTCAACTGAGCTATTCTTTCTGCTCTTACATTCGGCAGACAACTTGGTAATGTATTCCAGATTCGTGTGCTGCGTAGAGTTTAATAGGCCATGTCTTTGTTATTCAATCACCCGCCACACGAAGCACGCCAGGGGTGCGCGCACTAACTCCGAATTCCTGTTGTGACAATACTCTTGAAGCCAGTAATAATATTAACACTAAATTTCGCCCACTACGCTCATCATCCCTCCTGTACTGTGCTCCCGTGTGACACAAATGACGGCGTAAGTGTGTCGCGAAACCGGTGCGATTAGTCTTAAATCCTGCATTGTTTGTTCCTCAGCTTCATTCGAAAACGCTCAAAAAATATAAGGAGGCAAAGAAAGAAAAGAGCTCGAAGAGAACGCGTTGTTCGCCCTGAAAACGAAAAACAATATAAGTGAAACTTCTTTGCTTTCCTTTTTTTTTTTTACACGGCGCTCTTCAAAAGTGCCGAGTAAGACAGAAATTGTGCCTCCCGAATCGGCTGCTGCTTTAATGGAACCGCGCCGGCATGGCTCTCTCGATGCGGACGAAATGGCCATTGCCCGCCGGGCTTCATCGCACTCCGTATATAGGTCTCAAAAAAAAAAAAACTTTCTTCGGGGGGAAAAGAAAAGACCAACTTTGCTTTCATCACTCCATTCCTCAACGATTCTTCGCACGCAGGGTAACATCATCGTCAAGATTTTATTTGCGCCGCTGAGTATCGACGAATTACAGTCACGAATAAGAATGCAAGAGGAAGACGTATAAAAGGCAAAGACCATTTAAAAAGACAAGAAAAACTGCTTCCCACCAACCATGCCCGCGGCTATGCTTCGCCTGGCCATGTTTTTTTTTTTTTCTCTCCTTCTTCCGTTCACGCTGTAGCTGCTCTCAGTAGCGGGGCGACCGACACGACAAGATGGTCGATCAAGTAATGTGCCCGACTCGGCTAGGGACACGTTCTTCCGTCACTCAGCGCCAGCCGTGCACCGTTCACCGGCTTCACACTGCAGCGTGTGGCGTTGATCGAGCGGTGTCAGTCTAGTCAAGTTATAAATCGCGTTATAGCTTGTATCCCCCCCCCCCCTCACCCGTCCTCAATGCAGGGAGCGAGCTTTGTTTTCCTTCTTGATTCTTGATTCCTGTTATTCCTTCGGAGGGCGCCGTCTACACACTCGGCCTACCGCCACCTGTCACGGCTTTCCGTCGTAGTCACCCTTTTTCTTCTCGCTAGTCAATGCTCTCCTTCTACCTTCTCTCCTTTTCCTTCCGCCATCTGTCAAAGTGTCGCGAGCCTTCGCCTTTCATGCTTCTCATTTTTAGGCCTCCCGCCACCGACCATTTGGTGTTCGCCGCTAACGCAGACTGCACTAACGGACGTTGGCAAAAAATAACTGCTACTGCTCGCCCCGTTTCGTAATTCTTTGCGTCCACTCCTACAACCCTGCCATTACTGCTGGCTGGTGCGCGTGCGCTTCTGTCTTTCTGTTTTCCTTATCTCCATTGTTTGGTTTGCCCGTCTAACTTGGTGCGGGAGTCTACGCGGCTATGTTTTTTACCTCGCTCTAACCGCCACTCTCGACTTCATTTTCTTTCAGTTTCTGTCGCTCTCGACCATCGTCTACACTCTCTATTTTGCTTCTCCCCCTCCAACCTTTTCGAGGCTGTCGATAGTATAGCGGGTCTGCTCTGCCGCCCTTGGTGCCTCTCGGTGTCACGCGTTAGACAGATGGCTTTCATTAGGGCGCTGCCTGGCTTCCGCCCTGTTGCTCGTAGCGAGCGCTCCCTCGAGCGAAGTGTCCCGGGGCGCGGGCGAGGGGCGAGCCAGCGTGCGGCGACCGACTACGCGATCTATCTTTGCATAAAAAAGAAGAAGCACTGCCGCTGTAAAGGCACGGCGAGCGTTAAGAAAGAACAGGCCGCTAGCTTTCGTTCTCCGCCGCCAGTGATTTAATGGCCAGGAAGCCGGGCGCGCTACCAGAAGCGACCGCGTTGTAAATTATGCTCGAAGACGATTTGCGCGCCGCACGCCGGGCGAAGGGGCGGAGGTGAGTGAACGCCGCTCCTTGTTTTTAAGACGCGGTGGCGGCGACGATGAACGGGTGACGACATGCGGGTGCGCTGTCGCTGGTGGAGGGGGAGGGGGGATTTTTTGTGGGTCATTGTTTGTGCTTCTATATTCATTGGAGTGAAGGCAAACACACGCTCGGATGAGGGTCATAAGCAAACTATTTCTGGGCAGTCAGATTTTATGTGCTAGAGCTTTGGCTGTTTTGTGGCAGTTTGTTTCACGTTACGCGCGTCTCCGACGCTTACTAGGAAAAAGAAAAAACGAGGAAAACTGACAACTGCTGCAAATAAATATTCTATGAAAGTATTGTCAATGTCTAACTTTGTTGTATGTTGTGAACACGATATACTTGCGAGGGAGCAAAAATGGAGAATCGTTTCCAGGGACAAGTTTAAGGGGCGAAAGATAATTGGTTTTTTTTGGGGGGAAAGGAAATGGCGCAGTATCTGTCTCATATATCGTTGGACACCTGAACCGCGCCGTAAGGAATAAAGGAGGGAGTGAAAGAAGAAAGGAAGAATGAGGTTCCGTAGTGGAGGGCTCCGGAATAATTTCGACCACCTGGGGATCTTTAACGTGCACTGACATCGCACAGCACACGGGCGCCTTAGCGTTTTTCCTCCATAAAAACGCAGCAGCCGCGGTCGGGTTCGAACCCGGGAACTCCGGATCAGTAGTCGAGCGCCCTAACCACTGAGCCACCGCGGCGGGGCGAAAGATGAAAGCTGTTTCAGAATCGATCTACGAAGTACGCTTTAAGAACCCGCCTTACAAACCGCGAAGCCGTTGAATTCACCGTGTGTTCACCAGTTTTTCGTCTGATCCAAGCAAAGGCTCGCGAGGTCCGTGCTTTCAAAAGGTGCATGAAAGCACTACTGACAGGGCGCCAAAGCAAGCTGACGCCTCCTCCACATCTGCTCTGCGTGGGCTCAACTCCCCCTTACTCAGCTTCCCTGGTCTTTGGGCTTTCAACACGTGAGCTATTCGCTACCTCTGAGAAATAAAAGGAAATGAAAAAGAGAGAACGTTTTTCGGTGCGCTGCTGGTGTCAAAATAATGCACAGCTTTCGCATACTTGAAAGCCGGGCGCATTTCGACGTATGTCCGCATTTATGCTCCGTTTTTCGAATCTCCCTTTTTTCACCCGTTCATTTCACTCTGCACGCAGTTGTCTGTGTCTCCTCCAACATTTTTTTATTTTTCTTTCTTTTGTCCAGAATAAATATTCGTCTCTTATAATCAACCGAAAGAATAAACAGGAACAAAATGAATGTTTTGAACGGAGCAGACGCAGGAATGTTGGATGGGGATAGCGTTGTTGATTGTTGGCAGATGCTCTGGAACCTCGAATGGTCGGCATGACCGAGGTCATGCTTACGAGTAGCCGCTGCCGTGGGACATAAATTACACTCTGGAAAGCCCGAAAAACGCTCCAGATAAATGTAAGACAGCGAACAAGACGAATGTCAGTCCCTTTCCAAAACACGCTCCCATTCCTCTACTCGCCCGAAACTGCACTGAATGAATTTAGCTGCTGTCTGCGCGCGGGACGCGGACCGATACTTCCCGCTGTGCGGATATATGTGCGGGCTCCTCCGCCACTCGTGCCGTGTTGTTGAAGCCACGGCCGCGTGCCGGTGAAAGGCTTTGGACGGAGAACTCTTCAGTGAAACCGACGGTGAGCACTCTGGGTTCGGGATGCCGTTTAGAAACAGTACTGACCTTTTCCTCTGACAGATGTCGTGAGTAACGTGTTTTCTCCACATATAAACGTCACCATGCTGCCGCTCGCTGCTGACACCTGGACCCACTCAGAAAAGATCAGGTTTATTGAGATCGGACTTGAAAACTGTGGTCCCCATTGGCACTCGCGTTTCCTTCGCTTCTCTCACCGAAGCTTTGCTGTGTGCTGCTTGATCCGACACATAGTAAAAAGATTTGCGTGTGTATTCTAAACACGTGCGCACCGCGAGAGAACATGCCAGTCTGGTGTAGGAAAATTGCATCTCTGAGAAACTGCAACAACGCACGTACGACGGAATGCTGCGTGAGCGAAAAGCAGGCAATCTGGAAATTCGTGACGTCATGTTGTAGTTGTAGTACGTAAGATCAAGCGCCCTAAAGATGCTCAGATAGGAAGGGGAGACGCCATAGGGGAGAGATGCAGAAGAATTCCGACTACCACGGATTTCACATTGCTGAGTAAGTGGACGTAATTGCGCTACATCTGTATGGAAAACAGGATGGGGACTGAGTTAAATATGGCTGGCAAGCACAGGACATAGACTCTCTAACTAGCAGGTCTACATAGCGTTACTCGCAGAGCTCTACGTAGCTCTAAACGCGAAACGCGTCAGTGTGAACCACCAATTAGCCCCCTTCCTTGCCCTGTTAGCATATTGTTTTCTGACGGAGGTACCAATAATTTCACTCGAACAAGAACTTACAGAGCACTGGTAGTGCTCTGTAAGCTCTACCAGCTTACAGAGCAGTGTGAGCTGCACTGTCTTGAAAGTCTTGACCTGGTTCAAGACTGGTAGCCTTGAACGAATTGATGGATACTATGCATTTCTATTGCTTCTAATGACGCGTTTCTTTGAATACGATTTCTTTCATTGGCGCGCCACTTTCATGAGAACATCTTTCCCCTGTAGTCGCCGACTGTTAGTGTTCATTGACTGATTAGTTTTTAATGAACTGTGACAATTTCGTCGCTCGCCTGTTATGCCTTCATTCAAGTTTTCGCTTTCGAAAATTCGACGGAGTCCAATCAGTAGATGATTTTGAGGATTATTGTGAAGTCGTCCCTGTACCAAGAAGAAAGAGAGCGAGCGAGAGAGAGAGAGAGAGAGCAAGAGCGGACAATGATCACAAAGGAGTTAGGCACGGAAGAGTAGGCGGCTAAATAATGCTTCCTGCATAAACGCACCATTGAGGCATTTACGCATTACGTCGAGAGTGCAATCAGTCTTGACCTTTCGACTGTTCTTTTTTATGTGGGCTCACTGTCATTAAAAATTCTTCCCTCCCCCATTTTCCGTCCTTTACATGCTTCCTCAGTTCCTTGGCTTTGAAATCTATCTTAGCAAAGTATTGCTTACCTTGAGCCGAGTTCACAGCATTGTCCCCCAAACTTGGTTCTCACTGTTTTCTTGCCGGCGTTATGCTCACTTCATTAGGATCTGAACTAATTACACGCCTTCTCTCTTAAACCTCGAGCTTGGTGGGTTCGAACGCGGCCATAGCTGGATGCAGTCATCCTGGAAAAACAAAGAGAAAAAATAGCAGCAGCTGTATCACGGGCTTTCTCAGCGTTGTGTGTGACAACAAAAAACGCCCGTGTTTACCGACTTCCCAGCGGTAATATTAAGCTGGTGTGTCGGTAATGGGTTCCCTCATGTGGAGCAAGAAGAGTGGGGTGAGGAGTTCGGGTGAGGAGGGTATGCCAGGTAACAACTGCTGCCGCCTCACGGAACCGCGGATCAGTGCGAAAAGGTGGGAGTTTTTGATGCGGAAATGCAGTTTAGGGTTTGACCGTCACATTATCGACAACTGCGCCCGCGTTGCACAGCTGACCTGAGCAACAAATCAGAGCGAAGCCGGTCAGGATAAAGATGCATTTCAAGAAAGCCAACAGTCACCAAAGCCAAGGAAAGCATGAAAAAATGTTTTCTTTTTTATAGATAACGCTCGGCGTTGATTAATTTGGAATTAGTTGCACAATCCATTTTCATCTGCAAGATAATTTATTGCATAGCAGAAGCAGAACAACTGCATGAGACGCCATTTCCTTCCTAATCAACGACCTTCGCATGTCGCGTACGGTACTCTACCCCATCGTGACCTTCTTTTATCTCCTCTTCCCGTCCCCCAGAGCAGAGTAGCAGGCCAGATATTTATTTTTCAGGCCAACCTCTCTGCCTTTTCCTATCAATAAACCCTCTCTCTCTCTCTCTCTCTCTCTACTAACTGAGCTAAGACACCGGCTGTCCAACCTTCTACTTTCTAGTGTATTCGTGTTAAGTGTAAGGTGAACTTGAGGGCGTTCACCAGCGCCATCCCAGTGTATAGCGGTGGACGTAGAACGTCACGTAATGCCGCAAGTGCCGCGTGGAACGCGATCGAACATTCAGAGTTCGGCACCTGCATCCTCGATTTTGTGCCTCCTGCCTGCTGCAAATGCATACCAGCCAGCGAGATCTTAAACCGGGCAGATTTCTGAACGCGGCGCATGCAGCTTGTAGACGTTCTGCCAGTATGGTGCGAAATTGTGGTGGCTGTCACTCAGAAAGGCCAGCCGAACTAAACGATTCTGGAGCGGTGGCGTCACAGAAGGCAGAGGGAGCTGGTGGCTTTAACGCCAAAAGATTTGCGGCGATGAGAAAACTTCCGTGACGTCCGTACGTGCATCCAGGCGCCCCACAGAGCGCTTCAGGCGTGCGGTGTCCACGTCACCTTGCACGAGCTCATCTCGGAGAAAGATAAAGTGATCTCCGGCACGCAATCTCCGTGGCGGCGTCACGAGATGCCTTTTCTGGACCCCGGCTGTAGAATGCAGCGCCGTATACAGGTCTCGAGCCGCTCTCTTCGCATGCCTCGATTTCAAGGACACAGAGAGCGGTTATTTGCCACGGGACGTCACAGACCGACATGGGGGAACAAAATTTATTCTCCATGATGTGGGCACGAGGTACCTTGTGCTTGCCTAAAAATGTTCGGCGGACTGAGCCCCGCAGCTCCTTTGTGAATAATTTTGTGAAGGAAGTCAGGCAAAAAAAATAAAAAGAAAACTAGGCGCAGATGTATTGGATACTGGATGTTTAATTCAATGTCACTCATTATCGTTTATTCGTGTATAATTTCATGTCGTGTACCCCTTTATGTTCGAAACGTCCTGCAAAAAAAAAAAATGTGGGAGTAGACAACTTTTCACGTAAATACAACTTATTAACGCAACGCCAGTTTGGTTTAAGGACACATTTCTCCACAGAACATGTATAACTCGTAGAAAAAGAAATGATAAAAAACTTTTTGAAAAAAAAAAATACCAAATTTCTTGAATTTATTTGAATTTTTCAATTTTTATCTTGATTCAGTCTTCTAGCTCGCCGCCTCACGTCTTTTTTTTCCCGCGCAAATACTTAATTGGCATTCTCCACTGTAACTTGGCCAATCCCGCCGTGTGGGTATGTGCCATATTTACTGAGGTAAAGAAGAAGAAGGTGCCGTAATGGAGAGGACGCATTGATGCTCGTTCCTTTCGCTCGAAGGCGAGAGGAAAGAAAAAGAAACGTCCCTCTTTCCACTACACGAAACACCGTGGAAGAAATCGCTGGCGCTCGTCTAGACGTCTCGATCACCCGTCCGAGAAGCAATGAGACCAAGAAGTTCATCGATCCGAACAGGTGCATGCAGCCAGAGAAGACGAAGGACCGGCGTCCCGCACGTTCGTTTCATGCTCGCGTGCGTGCGACTGCTGTACGGGCGCTCCCTGCACGCTTCCCACTGCAAGGGTTGGCGGGTCCGTTGCGGTGCGCGTGGCACACTTCTGGATCCGCGTCGCCGCGATGATGGGCGGCGCCGGGACGACACCGAGGACGGCCAGCCATCGGTCTCAACAATTAATGCGCCGGCGACGCGGCCGCACGCTAACGCCGATGGCCGGCCGACAAATGGTCCGTGTAAGTGATTGCCCCGGCGCCTCGTTATACTGGTGGTGGCCTGCCGTGCAGGGGAGGCAGCAGAGGAGCGCTTATTATTCCCCTTGCCCTCTCCTCTCTCTGATTGTGTGCAGTGCGATAAAGAACGAGCACACGCACGCGAGAACCCAGCGCCATTTCACCACTGCATTAACTGTAACAGGACGCCTTTACAGAGTTGCAAGGCGGGCGAGCTGGTGTACATTCGTAAAGCAAACCTGTGCCAAACCGGATGGATCGCACTAGGAACGACAATGAAGGGCAGGCAGGCACGTACTAAAGCAAATAAAGTTTATTTCACTTCACATGAAGTATACGCACATAAGGCGAAAATGAGCGCTTGCGCAGTGAGCGGAAAATAAACCACACTCAAAATTAAACAAAAAGATTCTAGCTGTCATGTGAGGTTTATTAGGTTCGTGCGGAAGTTCATTTATTGGAATGCATTTAACTTCGTGGTAAGCATGTGCCGCCTCATCTGCACCGCCTCCTTGACCACATACGGGTCGGAGACAAAAGCGTCACTTTCGCTACGTCATAAATATACCATTCGGTGGCTAATAAAATTATACTGAGCAGGGCGCCCTGTTATACTCAAGAGACTCTCGCGCTGTTGTCTTGTCTGATGACACCGAAGTGAGCTTGTGACGTTTGCGAATGAAAGGAGAGGTTATCGTCCCTAATTTCCCATCACTCATAAGACACGGATATCATCTATCAGCTTAATTTCTACTAAATCTCGTTGAAAGTATATAGCAAGGAGTTTTTTACGTGAACGAGTGCGCAAGAGTGTATGAGGGGCTCGTTACGATGTATCTAGCTGTAACTTGAAATGAGTCCTCTGAACGGTTTCGTTGCTTTGAAGAATTTTTTTTTACAAGAAAAGTCAGAAAAAAATAATTAAATACCGCAGGAATAGAATGTGTAAATTAAAATCGTGAATGCAGAGAAACGTTGTTGAAGTGCGATGAGTTGAGCCCGTTATGTGCTTGTTTTGCAGCTGAGCACATTGCCAAACGCTACTACAACGAACCATCATGTGCAGAGCTTGTGTGCTTTGTCTTTGTGTCAGTTGTCTCAGTGTTGCTCTGTAGTACTTTAGTCATACAAGGAGCGCCCTACAGCACCCCTCCCGGATAGGAGACTGGTATACCGGGTGTTTCAGCGAACACTTTCAAAATTTTCAAAAATGGGCATTTTAGGGTATAAATTGTGTGTTTTGTCTTTGTGTCAGTTATTTCAGTGTTGCACTGTAGTACTTTACTCATACAAGGAGCGCCCTCCAGCACCCCTCCCAGATAGGAGACAGGTATACGGGGTGTTTCAGCGAACACTTTCAAAATTTTCAAAAATGGGCATTTTAGGGTAAAATTATGACTTTTGCGGCATGGTATTGCCAGGCCTGGCGGACACCAAGAAAGCCGGTGAATCGTCTTAACTAGTAAGATGGTTAGCTAATCTTTAATAATTAACTTTTTAACTAGTAGAGTTAGGTCTCTAATTGTAATTAGAGGATTGTAGTCGGTCGTTAGTAATTGCCATATTATTTTTTTAGAATTTCGAAAACGCGATTACCCTTGGCGCTCTGGCTCGACAAAATTTGGTTTTTCGACTAGTTAGACGCACTGGAGGGGTTGCTTTTTCTCGATGCTCTCGAAACCGCATGTATTTTCGCACGATCCAGCCAAACTTTGTCGAGCCACAGCGGCGAGGGTAATTGCGCTTTCGGAATTCTAAAACTGATATGGCTATTACTAACGACCGGCTACAAATCTCTAATTGCAACTGGCTACCTAAGTGTACTAGTTAAAAAGGTAATTATTAAAGATTAGTTAACCAGCTTAATACCTAAGATGATTCACTGGTTTTCTGGTGTCCTCCAGCACTGGTAATACTATGCCGCACAAGCCATATTTTTACACCAAAAAGCCTATTTCTGAAAATTTTTGAAAGTGTTCGCTGAAACACCCGGTATATAGTGTATCGGACTGATATATTATAGGAAGCTGGCATAGTGTATCGCATGTCACTGCATCCACACGTTCTGCACGAGCTGATGCGATGGAAAGGAAAAGAATGACAGATCGGCTGTTAAGTTTCCTACTCCTAACATGTAGGCCATCCGGATCTATGCCTGGGCGGAGCCAACAGACCGCAACACCTTCGCAATCAATGTGCTTTCCCTTCTGTCAGAGACCTCCCAGTGTAAGCGGCTAGCGACAGCGCTTCCTGTGCAAATCGAGAGCCATAGTTAGTGACAAATGCAGAGGGCGTGAACGACAACCAGCGGTAAAGCACCTTGTTTGTCTCTAACATAGGCACGTGCATATTTAAAAGTACCGGCCTGAGCATGCTACTCCGAAAGCTCATAGCTCAGCGTGGGTGCGACACCTTTGCTGGGTCATGAACTTTGTGCTGTGCTCAAGGATATATTTCAAGGAAAGGGGAAGTGACCCCTCTTCCTCGTCCCCTCTGAGCGAGAAGTACGTGTTCGTTTGAAGAACAAAACTAAGCACCCCCCCCCCTTCCCCCTTTCATTCTGCGAATAAATTAAAAAATTATGCATTGTGCCGACATCACGCGATCCTCGAAGAGTTACACACGCATCTGCCTCTGGTGCTGGCCCTCGCAAGCTCAAATGAGCAGTAAAAGTTATTTTGTGGTGCTTTGTATGTTTCCTTCTCTCTTGCGGACAGGAACATAAGCTTATGAGAACATGTGAGGGCACCCACATCGTCTGTGCGTGCGCGCGCGCCTTTTTTTTGCGTATTTATCGCGGTGGCTCAGTGGTTAGGGCTCTCGACTGCTGATCCTGAGTTCCCGGGTTCGAACCCGACCGCGGCGGCTGCTTTTTTATGGAGAAAAAACGCTAAGGCGCCTGTGTGCTGTGCGATGTCAGTGCACGTTAAAGATCCCCAGGTGGTCGAAATTATTCCGGAGCCCTATACTACGGCACCTCTTTCTTCCTTTCTCCTTTCACTCCCTCCTTTATCCCTTCTCTTACGGCGCGGTTCAGGTGTCCAACGATATATGATACAGATACTGCGCCATTTCCGTTCCCCTCAAAACCAATTATTATTATTATTATTATTATTATTATTATTATTATTATTATTATTATTATTATTATTATTATTATTATTATTATTATTATTATCTCACCAAACAAACCTGCAGTGCTGTTATCCACTACATTCAGCAGTTTCTCCGCCGCCTTGTTAAATCTTGAATGACTAACCTCAAGCTGTCATCGTGTTCGGTTCTCCGAGAAGTTTTACAGCAAATGAGAGATGCTGCAGTAAAAGTCATGTAGTTGATCAGCCATTCCTATAGCTTAGCCGAGGAAGCATGGTCCTTTGTAACCTAACTAAATATCATAAGACAATGCAGAGGACGATACACAACAGAAAGGCTCCAGGCACAGTGGTTCTGTGCCTCTCCTTGGTGCTGTTTTCTGGGATTTCGTTGTCCGCAACTAACTAGTCCAAACCCTTTGGTAGAAACTGTGAGCTCGCCTGCACAGCGCCAGTGCCCGTTGTATACAGATCACATGCCGGGATATAGTAGCGCGCGGTGCACTGCACGGAACGCAGACATCGCGGTGGAATCCGCAGTGGCCATTTCGTCGCGGCAAGAACGCCGGATGAGAGAGAGAAGAGACATGGGCGCCAGATATCGATTGGGGCGACCCCCTGTTACACCGCCACGTCGAGATGAATCGATTGGGGAGCGAAGCCAATCGCTCTTGACCCCTCCTGACCAGACGCAACATGCCGACAAACTGTTAACCGTGTGACGCAGGCAGAAGCAACAGCGCACCGCGTATTACGGGGTCACTGGACGCGTACATAAAGGCGCGGCCTGGCGGCTTCGGCGCGAAGTCCCCCTCAGCGCCCGTAGTCTTACCGATTTGTCTTTTAGTAGAAGTCTTTTGTGCAACTAAACGGGGACGGCTGTTGAGGGGATTGTGAGCTAAGTAACTTTTTTGACGCACAACTCAAATAGACTCGCCGAGAATAGCAAAGATGACAGAAAATATACAAAGCTCTTACTATCGAAACATTGAAACTAAAAGAAATAAATGAGATCGAGCGTAAAACAGCAGTTACAGCTATAGCTGCAATACGAAAGGGAACACAACTTGAGTATTCAACAAATGATTATTCTTTAGTACAGGTGACAAGCACACTTTTTCCTGACTTCTAAACAGTTTTTCTCTTGGCGTATGATAGCCATACCACATTGTCAAACTTAGTGCAAAAATAACGGCAGAATTTGTTTTGATGCGTTGGCATTGCTGGCGTCTTCGCAAAAAGTGGCCGTCAGATGTTTCAAGCCTGAACCAAGCGGAAAGACGCAAGCGCGACCGCTTCTAAATGACGCGGGCGCTTGTATGTGCGAGGCCGAGTTCGAACGCGTACGAAGGAACTAACCAATCCGCGTTGAAATGCTACTAAAACGCGACAAACGCGTTTTACGCTTCTTGAAGGCGAGAAATATGCATTCGCTTAAAAAAAAGGAAATTTAAACTTCCGAAGAAGCAGTCGCGATGGATGAGTGGTTGGGGTGCTCGGCTGCTGAAACGAAAGACATGGGTTCGATCCCGGCCACGGCATTCGCATTTAGATGGAGGCGGCGAAAAACTAGAGGCCCGTGTGCTGTGCGATGTCAGCCCACGTTAAAAGATCCCAGGTGGTCGAAATTATCCGGAGTTCTCCACTATGGCGCCCCTCATAGATTGAGTCCCTTTGGGGCGTTAAAACCCCATAAACCATAAGCTTCTGAAGAGGAAACGCTAAGAGCCAAAGCAGGCAAAACAGATTTTTTGGGGCTGGATGCCACGCCATCAACCGTTGCAACGCCGTATGGCATCTGAGAAGCAAGAAACCGGAAATTGATGGCTACTGGGCACCTATTTTGAACTATTCGGCCAGTATTTAAAATTATTTGGGAGAATTGGGCGACATGCAAATAAAAGATTTCGCACAACCAGAGCTTCTTCACTGGTGTGAGTTAATTTAGGTCGTCAGCAGAAATCTGTCACGCCATCGGATCCTAAATACTAATACCTACCCTTCCGCATCAATCGCACCGATCACCCGTTAATTGCGTACGTTTGTGCGTGTGTGTCTGTCCTGATTCATATTAGAGCTACCCTCAAAAACAGCACCATAGTTGCCTGTAAATTCTGTCCCTGCAGTGGCCGTTATTTGGTGCAGGGTGAGACATCGCTAGAGGCTACCAAAATAGATACATCGCCAGGAACCACTTTTACCAGAACCAAGCAACACTGGCGAAGAGAGCTGTGGTTAGTTTTCTGGCGCCTCTAAACACTGCAGCCTTTTAAAGACGCCTAGGAAAATCCGTCTCGCTTTCACTCGAAAGCGTTCCTGCTCTAAGTACGTATGGCATCTGAGGAGAACGCTAAGGCGCCCGTGTGCTGTGCGATGTCAGCGCACGTTAAAGATCCCCAGGTGGTCGAAATCATTCCGGAGACCTCCACTACGGCACCTCTTTCTTCCTTTCTTCTTTCACTCCCTCCTTTATCCCTTCCCTTACGGCGTGGTTCAGGTGTCCAACGATATATGAGACAGATACTGCGTCATTTCCATTCCCCAAAAAACAATTATTATTATTATTATCTGAGGAGAGGGTCGCGCCGCGCTCTCAACATGCGACAGTGCTCCGCAAAGATGATCCACTAAACATGCTTGTGGCGCGCAGCTGTTCCTGGTGCCGGATGTGTGGTCATCAGCAGAGGTGCCCCGCCGAACAAGAGACGGAGGTGACAAAAGCTGTTCGTGTACACGGTCTGTTGGTGGCAGGCAGCATTCCTCTCCCGTAGCCAACCACTATACCCAGCACGAACGGCATACAATGTCGCCAATTTGGCCGAGGTGCCAGCGCGGTTAAGAATCTATCATATGCGAGCCAAATCCGGTTTTGTAAATGCGACCCTTTTTAGGCGCCACTCATCCACGGAACTAAGCATTCTTATCGCGGGAAGCATGTGTCTGCGTGAGCGCAATACCATCCCTATTGAATCATGCCGTATGGCGATACTCGTATTTCTCTATATTTTCAAGTCACACGGAACATGCGAAGCCCGCGCGGATTATACGTATAACGCATCCGGGAAAGTTGCGGTGCATAATGACTCCGTCGGACGTCGTATAGACATCATGCGAAAACCATGCGAAAACCATGAGTGAAGCGCGTGAACGAATGATAAGGGAACCAAACGGGAATAATATTCACTCCCGTATATATATTGCTCATCGTAGGGATTGAGTATTGCCATCATTCTGCATGCGCGTTTCATACGAAGCGTTTCAGTGCATGGAAGAGCCGATTTTCTCGCACACACGCCAGGCCGTTTTAACGCAAGATGTCGTAAAACCACGCTTTCTCTGTTTGAACCACCGGTCACGTGCGGCGCTACACCAAAGAAGCGCCGTCTCTAAACATTGGAGGATAATAAAAAAAAAACGAACAGCACCTTCGCATAACATCGCGCTGGCTGGTGGCGCTGGCTGTCGTGGCGCTCTGCCAAACGCGCAGCGTGCTTGCCATGCGTTATCGTGTGTGGTGCGCATGACGAGCGCGCATTCGGGAATACACAGACGCACCTTCATGCACGCGCACAGAGACTCGCACAAACTCACAAACCCGCCGAGGGCTGGTCCGCCTGTAACGTGCGTGGGCACCGGGTCTCATATACGAGCCAAAGATAGACGGCGTGCCCGGAAGCGCTCAATACGGACCCTATAGTACGCGCGCTGGCTGCCACGCTGTGGACAGAGGCACACGTGCAGCGGGGTATATACGCGCCCTGAGTCCACAACGCGCGGAGAGCTGCCGGCCGAAGCAAGGGCTCTTCTTCTCCTATCGCCATTCTTTCTTTCTTTCTTTTTATTTTCTTTCGCTCCATTGGCCTAGCAACAGCGCATAAAGGTAGAGAGGAGAACGGGCGAACTAAACGGCCGGCGCAGCGCCGCCCCGTGGCGGTTTTATTGCCATCTGCCCAAACAGAGGACATCCGGCGCTTGTGGAAATAGCGCAGAGTCTGGCCACCTCCCAACCTGGGAAGTTGGCAAATATTTCGCACATTGCCGTAACACAGTGGATTGAGGAGAAAATGATCTGGTGCCATCACAGAGGCGGAGGAGAACTGCTTTATGTATCGACAAGCGATGTACTGAAAATGTCAAAAAAGTTAATATTTTCCCGCAGTAACGTTTCCAACGTTTTCTGTCTTCAGCAGCATACTTTCGTGCATTTTTATTTGTCGCTATTAGTAATATTATAACGATAATGGGTATTGTTAGTGTCCAGTGATAAGACCAGCGTGTTAACTGAAGCCTGCATCCAACGATATTTATTTTTCTTCAGTCGTAGTACGATCCACAGGAGGGCGAGATGTAAGGCTGGAATTGAATTGGCTGTTCGGGAAAGGAAATGGCGCTGAAGAATTGCTTTCGGGAATAGAAAGTTAAACGGCCCAAAATAGCAAAGAGCGTACCACACAAGAGGCCGCGCAAAACTAGAATAGGCATGTCTAAATTAAAGCGCCCTTGTTCGGCGCAGCGTTTTCTTTCATATATTTAGCAGCGTTAGATATTTTATTTAAAATCAATTTGCGTGTATTCATGATTCAATTAAGTCGATAGTCGCCATCCTTAACCTAAGAAAAAAAACACTAAAATGACAGCCTAGTATTGAGGACAACGCTGCTTAGACACTCAGTGCTTAAGCAGCGCAGCTTCAACGACTGTCCTTACAAACCAAAAAAGTCTTGTTTGTTAAGCATATTTCCAAAAGCAGGGCAATCTTTCATCTCAAACCTTCCATAAGAATGCCTACAGGAAATCAAAGGGTGTTAGGTGTGGGGCTTCTCTCCCGTAGCAGACCACCGGTGTTGGGGGATGCCGCTTCGATCCCACCGCTGCCACCAGTTGTTAGATGCGGGCCCCTGGTTCGCCTGTGCCGTCTCTCGCCAAGGTCGGTGTCCCCGGGTTCCGGATCGGGAGACTGCTGTAGTGGGGTTGACGAAGAGATGAGAGGGTCTTCAAAGTGAAGGAGAGACTGAAGGGTTTATTTACATTTATACAAAGATTGAGAGTGAATCGGGAGCTGGCGAACACACGCCAGATCGCTGCTTAAATAGGGTCCGCTGTCCCCAGGTCCCTAGTTGGGGAATCTAGTTCATTAAAAATGCGTCGAATCACTGTGATGTAGATCACGTGTCCAGTCTTCCGGGTCCGCCCCCATCCACACACTCTTGCCACTTCTGGCAGATTAGTGTCCGCGCTGTCCAGGCTTCAGTGATGAATAGCCCGAAGGGGGTCCCATTGAGAGTTGAAGGTCAGTCACCTGCACTTCACAGCGGTAGTGTGGGGGCGAATGGATCCCACCGCAGTTCGCAGAAGCTGTCACGTAGAGCGTGGGAAAGCACAGTCCAAGTCGAAGTTGTTTTCGAAGCACGAAGATTCCAGAGACGTTGGCTTAGCCAAACCCGGCCGCATTTGTCACGGCTGATTTGCAGTTCCGCCGCTCGCCGGCTCCCCCGCCGTCCCCTCCGGGAGAAAAATGTCCCGGGTTGGTCCGGCGTTGAGAACAAAAGACAGGTTCACTAAAGCCTTTCTCAGACAGCGGGGAGCCGTTTCACCCCTTAAACAGCAGGGGGGGGGGGGGGGGGGGGGGAATGACCCTTGTAGACGCCACCACCTGCACTCGTAGCGCTGCAACCACATCGACGGCCCTTTGAAGCCTCGGTAGATTGATGAGTCCCAGTGGCTTTAATATTCTTGGCATGTTGGCGTCTCCAAACGTAACAGCTCCTCCGCGGCCAGGACAATCTCGATCGGCCAGTGGTCACAATCACTGGTCGAGGAGAGATGACTTGAGTTGTAGCGTGGGAGGCCCTTCTTCATCTTGTCTGCAAGCACAGAGCAGAGTCCTAAACCTCGGACAACGGAGGCATTAGTCGAAATCAGCCACTCAACATGGCGCCACTCCCCAGGCAGTGCACGAAATTCACCCGAGAGCCGCCAGGCTGTTTTGCAATACTACTGCATTGTCAATGTAAACGTAAGCACAAAATTTTGTAGCTGACAGCAGTAATCTCGGCTACTAAGAACAGCTTCCATGTCTGCCAAATTCGCTGCCAAAGCCCGATTCGCCGAACACGGCTTGAAGAGAGGTGGCAAATCTGGAAGCAAAACTAGAATAACAAACTAGCGCCTCAATTTTGCCCAAATTTAGGATCAAGAGAGCGTCCGCGTCTCATCTGATGTCGCCAAAGACAGACTGCCAAGTTGTACAATACGCGGTGGTGTGTCAAAGCCTACAAATTCTTGATTAGAAACTCTATTCCTTATCACTCAACGCTCTGATCCCCTTATACCACCAGGATACCGACTAGATTGCTTAAAATTTGGCTCACGCTAAAATTAATCCACTGGCTCTTTTCAAAGGAGCTTGGCGCTCGACTCTAATAATCAACTGTTCTAGTTTAACTCACAAACACGCGACTACGCATCGCAATCCTTACTCCTTCCCGTACTGGCGAGAGACTTCTCTTGAACTCAGTGAGTCAGTCATGCGCCTCGTCACGATGACTTGTACAGAAAGCTGCTACAGCTGTTCTCCACAGAATTATGTAGCCTCACTTCATTCGCTTAATCTTTGAATACTAAAATCGGATAGCTAACCAAGCGCCGCAAAACACAGGTACTCAAATGGGCACAAATACACGTACTTTCATTGCCTCTGCAATGCGTTAGCTACACTGTCGCGAAATAGACAAACGTTTGATACCTAACTATGGCCCCAACAAAACTTGTCGTCCGGTATCTGCTAAAGATACAAAGCGAAACGTATGCTCAAAATTAAAACACAAAGAAATTTGCTTTCTCGGAACGGTTCTACATAAGCAAACAGCTCATCGTCTACTCGGGAACTGCCTTCGCGAAACTCCTGTGAGTGCCGTTATCACTCGGTAGCATCCCAAATTAACGCATGTCCTTTCTAACTGAATAGTACAATAAACTTGATCTAAGTGTTAAGAAAACAGTAACACTTGATCAAATCCAAGTCTTTAACTTAAAACAAAGTAGCATTTCCTTCCTCGTTTTTACACGCACACACAAAAAAGAGGAATAAAAAAAAACAGCTACTTCGAATTGCTACGCGGGGTCAAACATGGCTCACCACCCCCGCGTCGAAAGGATTAGTCCTTCAGCCGCGCCCGCCGGGGTCGCGCTCTGACTGATTGTACGACTGTCAACTCGTGACAAAGGGCAACTGAAAGAAGACATTCCTGATCGCTACTGTCCTCTCCACAGTCCCTCGACGCGCTCAGTAGGCCCCGGTAGCTCATGCGGTGCCGATAACCGATTCCGGGCGACGGACAGCGACCGGAGCGAGAAGCTGCTCTCTGTTCTCGCCCCAAGCAAGCCCGCCTACCCTTTCGCCCTGCGCGCTTCCTCGAATACAGTGCGGAAAGTGCAGGACCCATCCTTGTCAATTGTGGGCGCCGAACACGCCTGCATGCGTGGTCTTTATTGCTCGACCCCTGAGCTCGCATGCGCCGAGTGTACCGCAATCTAGCGCCCTCTGATCTTTCCTGCCACTTTGCCTTTTTCTTTACCGCCTTTCTGTCAGGTCGGGGTTGTCTGGGTCTTAAAGCTGGCCGATGCCCTTTCAAGAACCTTGCTCCTGTCCTGCTTGCAAGATGCGCTTTTCTCTTTCTGTTAGTGCGGTCACCTTTAGAAGCACCTGCGCGTGCCGCCTGACCAGTAACTTTACCTGCAAAATTACAAGGTTCCATGCGGGAAGTCTTTTCTTTCCCTTCTGCCGCACTTATATCTGTGCTAACAACATTAGCACCTGCCTGCGCTCCTGGATTTAGGGCTTGGCATTTCAACCGTTTTTTCTTGGTCCGTGCCCTCTTCCTGTTTTTACGCCTAGACACTTCCATTTGTGTCTCCTGATCGCAACTAGCTTGATCTAGTTTTTCAGAGGCACCTCGGAGACCTTCATCCAATTGCAAACTGGCCGCTTTGCCTTCGCAGGCCAGTGTCAGCTCCACACCGCTGACAGACGAACCTTCCGCTGTCCCCGAGTTGGGCAGTTCGCTTTCCTGAAGGCAGTCATCCACCGCCCGCTTATCGGCCTGAGCGCTTACCCCTGAAACGGCCTGCTCGTCTGCAATTGAGCTTTCGTCCTCTGTCTCCGCGTGGCTTTCGATACTGCGTTTCAACATTACAGCTCCGCAGCCTTCCTGACGGTTGTGCGCTGTTTCACAGTACTGTTTTACGCCGTCACGTCTGTCCAACTGGAACGATCCGGCCTGACTCGCTCTCTCTGGAGTCCTGCCTCTCAAGATCTCATCATCCAGTTTCTTTAGCTCATACGTGTGCGCTGTTTCACAATACTGTTTTATGTCGTCACGTCTGTCCAACTGGAACGATCCGGCCTGACTCGCTCTCTCTGGAGCCTTGGCTCTCGAGATCTCATCTTCCAGTTCCTTTCTCTCATGCGCAATCTGCAACCTTCTGAGCTCCCATTTCTTTTTCTCTGCCGCTAGCCTTTGTTCCTCTATGTTTCTCCGCTCATCTTCCTTTTTCTTTCGCTCAGCTTCCTTTTTCTTTCGCTCAGCTTTGAGGAGTTCCCACGTATCGGTAATTATTCCTTCCTCGGCGGTTTCCAAGAGCAATTTGCAAATGTCCATCTTTTTTATCTTAACCCCTAAATCTACACCCAACTCTTCGCACAATGACAGCAAATCTGACCTTAGCAACTTCATTAGGTCCATGTTTGCTGCTCTGAGCCTTGACTTTGCTGAACAACTGTTGACGTGAGCTACACGCACTCAGACTCACTGATCAACTTTCCTCGATTCCCAGCAGTTCAATGTATTAACCCAAACAATTGAAGCCTGGCGAATCTCAAGCAAAGTTCAAGCACTCACCCACGGAAGCAACACCACGCCGCATGGTCGATCCAACCGCTGCCAACCAGTTGTTAGATGTGGGGTTCCAACCCCATAGCAGGCCACCGGTGTTGGGGGATTTCGCTTCGATCCCACTGCTGCCACCAGTTGTTAGATGCGGGCCCCTGGTTCGCCTGTGCCGTCTCTCGCCAAGGTCGGTGTCCCCGGGTTCCGGATCGGGAGACTGCTGTAGTGGGGTTGACGAAGAGATGAGAGGGTCTTCAAAGTGAAGGAGAGACTGAAGGGTTTATTTACATTTATACAAAGATTGAGAGTGAATCGGGAGCTGGCGAACACACGCCAGATCGCTGCTTAAATAGGGTCCGCTGTCCCCAGGTCCCTAGTTGGGGAATCTAGTTCATTAAAAATGCGTCGAATCACTGTGATGTAGATCACGTGTCCAGTCTTCCGGGTCCGCCCCCATCCACACACTCTTGCCACTTCTGGCAGATTAGTGTCCGCGCTGTCCAGGCTTCAGTGATGAATAGCCCGAAGGGGGTCCCATTGAGAGCGTTGAAGGTCAGTCACCTGCACTTCACAGCGGTAGTGTGGGGGCGAATGGATCCCACCGCAGTTCGCAGAAGCTGTCACGTAGAGCGTGGGAAAGCACAGTCCAAGTCGAAGTTGTTTTCGAAGCACGAAGATTCCAGAGACGTTGGCTTAGCCAAACCCGGCCGCATTTGTCACGGCTGATTTGCAGTTCCGCCGCTCGCCGGCTCCCCCGCCGTCCCCTCCGGGAGAAAAATGTCCCGGGTTGGTCCGGCGTTGAGAACAAAAGACAGGTTCACTAAAGCCTTTCTCAGACAGCGGGGAGCCGTTTCACCCCTTAAACAGCAGGGGGGGGGGAATGACCCTTGTAGACGCCACCACCTGCACTCGTAGCGCTGCAACCACATCGACGGCCCTTTGAAGCCTCGGTAGATTGATGAGTCCCAGTGGCTTTAATATTCTTGGCATGTTGGCGTCTCCAAACGTAACAAGGGGCAGCGTTGGGATCACTGCTGTGTTTTGGCTGGGATGTCAGCCCTCGGTGATCGCTGAATAAGTTGAGAGAAACAACAATGAAAATAAATGTTTTTTCTAAGTCTTTTCTTTGGGCGCCGCTTTACGGCCTGGAACTGAGGCAAACCAGTCAATAGCCTTGTGCTTGATAGCTGCTCTCTTCTAAAGCGCCGCCAGTTCGGCGTCCGACGCCGAAGATAAATTTTCGAAGCGCTGCTTCATAAAAGCACCGCTGATGTGCGCTCTGCGGGCTTGCCTCTGATTACTTTATGGGCTTTGCCCCCATGACTTGAGCGAAGCCGCATTGTATAGTTTTTGTGGAGAGCAATTTAAAAGCGTCCTCGCAGGGACGGTGCTCATTTCTAATATAAATAACTGCAAAATAATCTACAGCGAGCCCCTTGTCGTAGCGAGCACATGAAGGCAACGATATGGTGCAAAATATATTCTTTGTATACATCTCTCTGCCCGGTCGTTTTAATCGTAAAATATTGATTGAAAGAGCAATATATGATATTCAGGTGTTCATATAATGATCAATTACTTTGGTTTCAAGTATAAACACGTATCATGGTGAAGAATCATTTTTCGCATCTGAAAAGTCTGCTTGCGTGCGTCCCAAATGTTCATGAAAGTAAGGGCGACAGAAATTCCCGCAAACGTTTACTGGTGTTAAGTCAGGAACTGGTATCCCGTTTATAAATGGCTACCAAAACCTTTTTTTAGTTTGAAAAAATGAGAAAAAACACGCGAAAGCTCGCGTTCAGAAATGCTTCATAAATTCATTCCCGCCGACTGCGCATGCCAGCCTATGAAGTTTTAATTCATTGTGAATAACACAAACACTGACACAGATGGGGTACACAGGGCTTGTGCAGGCTTTGTTCTTGGTCAAATTTATCTTCCTCTTCTTCGTCCTTGTCTTCTTTGAAACTCACTCAGATAACATGTATAACGTACACTTCTGCCGCTATGGCCATGTATAGAGCGCATGTGCTTATTTGGGAATGGGCGACTCTTATTTTTATCCAAGGGAAGTCTTACTATATGGAGTCAAAATCGCTGCCGAACGAAAAACTGATGTTCAAGTCATATAACTCATTCCTGTATAACAAAGAGAGAGAGAAAGAGAAAATGACGCAGAAAGTTATCAGGAGCAGATTTTTTTATGCGTTCTCTGTTTGCTCACACCTGAGAACGCAACGGATGCGTGCCCGGCTAAGTAGAAATCTTTCTTCCGGGCGTGCTGTTCCTCTTGAAACGGAGACGCCGCTCACGAGGCCGTTTATGGAAGCGAGTGGCGCCGCCGAGATCTGCGGAGTTGTTTACGCTCGAACCGGAGTAAACAGCGCGTAAGCGAAACGAGACCATCGCCCCCTACCGGACCATCGCCGCGCGTCTTGCAATAAGGCAGGGCCTCGCTGTGGGGGCGGAATGGCGGTGCAGGGCAGAGAAACCAGCGCTCTTCTCCGATGACCGCGGGTCTGCCTGATTGAGTTAGCGCGATGCATTTGCACAATCTACGGCTCCTCGAGACTTGTTGGGCCATTTGACGTGCGCTGCTATCTGGTGGAGAACGGGTCGGGGTTTTTCTTTTTGTTTTTGTTTTCTCACTGCTCGTAACTCTGTGCACGAGAAGTGAGATCAAGGAAGGAGAAACGATGAAGAGCGTAGAAACGACGGGGAGACATGAACCAATGGAATTAGCTAACGGGTGCCGCGCCGTGTTCATGACTGCAACACTCGTTACGAAGGCGCAGAGAGTGGGGAAGACAGAGAGAGGAAAACAGCTAAAGTGGCTGATCAATTAATATTAATATTGGTTTTGGGGGAAAGGAAATGGCGCAGTATCTGTCTCATATATCGTTGGACACCTGAACCGCGCCGTAGGGGAAGGGATTAAGGGGAGAGTGAAAGAAGAAAGGAAGAGAGAGGTGCCGTAGTGGAGGGCTCCGGAATAATTTCGACCACTTGGGGATCTTTAACGTGCACTGACATCGCACAGCACACGGGCGCCTTAGCGTTTTTCCTCCATAAAAACGCAGCCGCCGCGGTCGGGTTCGAACCCGGGAACTCCGGATCAGTAGTCGAGCGCCCTAACCACTGAGCCACCGCGGCGGGGTGGCTGATCAGGCTAGTTGGTAATTCATGACGGCTAAAAAACACAGCTAACGTGGCTGATGAGGCCAGTTGGTAATTCATGACAGCCAAAAAACACAGCACAACTCCACTGTACAGAGACCTGTGCAGTGGAGGCACAGGAAGGAATACCCGCGTGTCGAAGACAAGAGAGAGACACCGATCCGGGACGCAGCCAGCTAACCAAAAAGATCTCCTTTCTCCATGGCCAGGCATCCTCCGCGCGGCTTCTTCGCTGCGCTGTTCCCTCGCGATCGGCATTTGTTTCTTCGGCGTCGCGCATCCCACTACTAGCTGCTCCGGCGGGGTATATGCGCCAATTACGCCTTCCTTTATGGTCTCACACAGCCTCGGCGAGACAGAGGGGGACAGGAGGGAGGATGCGGGGGAGGACGCCACCATTAATGGATTCCTGGCATTCGAAGCTCAGTCAGGATGCCTCGGCCAATAGCAAGACTCTCAGCCGAGGAAGGCTCCTATCGCCCTCTTTTCCCTCTACTATGCGACAGCGAGCTTCGGGAATTCCGACCGGCTCTTCTTGTTCCTCCGGAGGTGGATACGCTGCGTAACATCGTCGCGTTTGATTGCCCCCCCCCCCCCCCCCCCCTCCCCGCACAACTCGCCTCGGCCTTAACCTTGGCTCGCTAGCGTACTGATTGACAATCCAACTACACGTTCGTAGCCGACGAATGCCATCTCAGCCTTTCTTCCTTACTCTCCCCTTTTTCGGTCACACACACACACACACAGTCAAGCTCATCTCCGTTCTACTGCTTCCTCAAGGCACTGCGCGCTGGGAGCGAGGGTGAGAGAGTAATTATCGCTCCCGGAGAGCCCGTCCCTTCATCTCGAAGAGCGCTAATTCGAATTCACGGCGAGCCAGTCGGCCTGCGTCGTTCGAGGGCGATTGATTGCCGGAAAAGACCGCCGCCGGCATCGCTGTTCTCGATGCCGGAGGAGCCCTAGGCGAGCAATGAAATCTAAGGAAGTGCGCGCGGGCTGCGAGTGCGGAGCGCTTCATCGCGTCGACAACGGGACGAGAAAAGGAAGGGCGAAAAGTCCGCTTCACGAGGCTTAAGTGCGTGCGTGGCCTTGCATTGAGCGGAATAATGATTGGAACTCGCGCGAGGGGCTGTCGGTCTGACCGCCTCGGACAGCTGTAAATGTTGGAGGGAGTTAATCACTGGCGCCCGAGCTACTGACGCCGAGCCAGGGAGTGTTCCTTACGCTGACACTGTATGAGTACGCGCTAAATATATAATGAACCGTTCACGCACTTGGGATCGGAGTTTATACAAGCGGAGAGAAGCTTTGACTGCGAAAAACTGGTGCAGGGGACAAATAGCACGTAGGGACTAAAATTTAAGCTTACGGTACCAGATAGGCCATCGCTGTGGTTTCGATTTAGTTTTCTTAGGCAAGAAAATTTTTCACTAAAAATTCAGGTCCAACCTCGCTCAACCCTCCCTCCCCCTCCGAGGGCAAGAAAATAAAACTGTCGCTTACACAGACTCAAGGGTTAGAGCACTGCAAGAGGCCTCCAAGCAAGTTTTAATGCTTCTTGTTATGCGTGCCATTTGTTGGGTAATGTTGAGCTATATTTATACAGAGGAGGCAAACCAGCGCTCGGCCAAACTTGCATCTTTAGAAGCTGCTTGTTGCTGCCAGGGAGGTGTGGCACTAAATTGGGACATGCTTCGGACGTTTAGAAGTGGTTCGCCGTTGCTTCGAAGCGCATGCATTGTACATCGAACACACCAGCCTCCTCACTGTTCACGACGTGACCACGTGACGGCTTCAGCGTCACGCACTTGTTTGATGCAAGTTTAGCGCCACACTTCCACTGCTGCCCAAGCATGCGGAACTCCGCGGAATAAAAGGGACGACATTGACATTCAGTGTACATCCGACAAACGTTTTATAGTCGAACTGGCACTTTTTTGGCGCCAACATCGGGTGCATTGAAAAATGAGGCGATGCTGAGGCAGCGACCAAATACCGAGCGTTAACACACCTAACATAAGCAGCTGGTTCGAATGCCTGCCGTGAGCTAGGCTTAATTTAACTAGTAAGTTTATGCTGCACGAAACGTTGAATCGTATGACGCTATCCGGAGCATTCTGAGACAAAACGTTGGCCCACAACTTTTGCACGAATGTCGGGACTAAGTGACTTTGACGCCTGCCATACAGGGATATATATACCGGATCGACATAGTTTAGTTAGAGTTGTGGTGCTCGGGCATCATGCTGCCGCCTGTTATTTTATTCCATTATGTAACCACCTCGGTTACCATGGCAACCACTGGATTGCGATTTACGTTAGAACGCATAACGCTGAGACCGGAAACGCGAGAAGTAAAGCTTAACACTCGAAAAGGTTCCTTTCATTCCAACTCGGAAGAATTCTAGCAAAACAAAGAAGCCGAATCAGCATCGACTACATTTTGCTCTCATACGCTAAGTCATGAAAATTCTTCGTGAATCCAGTTCAGTGAAAGCAGGCGCCCGTGTAGCCAATTTAATTTTTACGCGTTAAAGGGACCATGAAATGGAAACTACTGCGGTTATGAAAAGCGCACCAGCGCTCGGTATTACACTGCTCGTCATCGGACATTAGAAAAAAAAATATTAGTGCACAGCTCTTAAGCGCCCGTTCGTGGGTTGAGCCGCGTCGCCGCCGTCGGTGTAACTGAGCCTAACCATAAAGAAATAAATAAAAATAACCATTCGCGCGAACCCGCGTAACCGCGAACGGATCAGCTGGCCACTGCACTAGGCCATCGCCGCTTTTTTTTTATTGATGAGGCTATGGCCACAGCCGATCACGCCCCGTGTTAAACTGTAGCACACTTTCGCGCTGTGTATTGCACATCGTAGTCGTCTTCAATTAAGACTGCTATCAGACCAATGTACACATCCTCGCGAGCTGTGTATCGCTCATAATCGTCTCATCAACTAATACTACTATCGAACTTATATCGTCGAGAGACGTGCCGACGACCCAGCAAAGCAAAACAATGAGCCCACAGAGCTTCAGACACCAACAGAGCTGCGCTGAAGTTTCGCAGTAGCTGCTGCTGCTGCTATTGCTGATAGCAAGAAAGAAAAGGAAAGTGCACGGGCCTGCCTACTGGCTCAAGCCGAGCCATGCTCGCTGCGGCGTGCTGAAAGTAGGAGAGTTAAAGGGTAGGAGAGCAAAGATAGAAAGAAAAGACGCGCGCTAATATGCCCCGGGTCGATCCCGGATTATCGGAATAGCGAGTATCGTAATCGTCCTTAGAATTTTTGTGCTAGCTGCATTAACACGGAATATATCGGTGATTAAAAATGACGCTCCTCCTCTCATTTCTCTACCCACACACGCCGTGCGCCAGGAAAAAAAAAAATAAAGAAAACACGTCGGGAATGCAACCCGCTGTGCCGCACGCTACCAATGTCACTTGGGCACGTAAAACGAGCGGGCTCGCCCAGGTACCCCATTCTATGTCAACGGGTGTAGGGGCGGCTAAAAATGTGCTGTGAGGCGTCGCTGTAAATGAGCAGCTTTAGCAAATCATTTGTCAATTATACGATCCACACGGGACTTTTCAATTTCACTCGAATAATCAGAATATGACCATCATTCCTTTAGAATATGACCATCAAAAATGTTTAGGGGTCCCTTTAAGCGTATACCTGCGGATGATGAGGCGCGCAAATAGTTGGGAGATCCTGGACAATTTCGGCTACCTGAGGCTCTTCAACGCGCGCCACAATATCAGTACACAAGTACAGGGTCGGTAAAAAGTTCCCTGGCCACAGGGTCTGCTTTTAAGCAGTATAGTCAGGCAGTAACAACACCCGCGCAGCTCAAAAAATCTGTACAGGGTAACAGAAGTATCGTTCTAACATCTTACAATATTGATAGCTTTATTGGCATCTTGCGTGACAGGATATACAGAAGTAAAGCAGACCCTGTGGCCTGGAAACTTTTGACCAACCCTGTACTTTCGCAATTAGCTCCTAACGAAATGTGGCCCCAGCAGATCTGGGCAAAGCCCGGGACCTTGCGCTCATTGAATAGAGATGACATAGCCATTGAGCCAGCGTGGGGGATGACGTTGAAAAGACAATGTCAAAGAGCAAATAGTGCTTAGATGTGTGGTTAGTATAGTTTAGTACTTGTCGCCAATCTTTGCAGATACGAAAACGTGAAAACACATAAACATCCGCAGTGAAGAGCTGCGAAGTATAAAACAGCACTGCGGAAAATTTTATACGAAAGCTGCGAAACACTCGGTGACCAGCCATTTCTTTTATTTATTTATCTTTTTTAATGCTTAACAAGTGCACAATGAAATAAACTTGGTTCGAGAATTTGGACACAGGCAGCCACTCTATACCCTCATGCTTGTCTTACACGCTCTAAGTCCCATCTCTATAGTGTCTGTTTTTATATCCGCAAATTCCCATTCTATAGAGGCTTCTCAGGCCCACATGTTTGAGTTCCTTATTGTGAGAGACGGCCTCAGGGTGGCACTTCTTTCTGCAGCCATCCATATCCCGCCGTCTTCCAATGTCTTCCGCGGAGGTCGGTGTGTTTTCCTCGCCAGCTCAGTGAAACGAAACAGACGTCATTGATAAAGCTGCCCGGGGGCTGTTTTCCCGCTGTGTGGAGCTCGAATAGCAAGGGTAACAAGAATACTTGGATTTGAAAAGGAGTCGGGATAAAAATTACGAGCGAAGAATAAGGGAAACTTAAAAGAGGCAGAGGCGCATTTTCACTTCGCCATCCGCTCGCATAAACGCAAGCCGGAACCAAGACTTGGCTTCTTTTCTGCATTGCTTATAAGCTCTACTTAGATTTTATTTACGGTTTCTATTTTGCAACCTATACAGAGTAAGGAAAAAAAAAAACAACTTTTCACTCTTCGAACTTCTTGTTTTCTTTTTTTTTTTCTCAGCGGGCTTGCGTTCATTGCGCTGTGAGAAAGTTGGCAGTGTTAGAAAAGAGGTGAAAACAAAAGCTTTTGCGTCACAGAGAAAGCACCCATAGTCGGCTGGACGACCGAAACCCGAGCAGAGTTGAACCGTACGGGAGATTTCAATGCCTTTCCACTGACGCTATTTATCAGGCTTTCTTCTTTTTCGCCGTTATTTCTTTCATCTACAGATTCTAGAGGGGAGTGTAATGTTTCCATTGAGAGTTATTTTCGCCCTTGCGATGTTTGACTTTGACCAAAGTTTGTTTGCGTAATCTCGTGTTGTTCTATAAAGAGAGAAAAAAAAATATTTTCGCAATCGCTTCACTTCTTGAAAGAAGAGGTATAAGGTAAACGAAAACGAACTTTTCGATGAAGTTGCATAGCTTCAGAATGTTAGCTTCATTTCAATAGAAATGAAGCAATAGCTTGACGGCGTTGAAGGAGAACTAATTAAACATACCAGGAAGCAAAAAAAAAGACACTCTTCGTAGCGCCTTTAATGCGCTAGTGTAAAATGCAACAACAGTATGAGCCTGTTCTATATCCAGAATATGCGGAAAGAAAGAAGAAGAAGAAAGAAAGCTTGGACAAGGAAACGTGTGCCAGCTTATAAGTAGCAGATTACGATCCCTCCTTCTATCCGAAGGGCCATGGTCGGTCAGGCAGAATAATAGCATTTCAGCGGCAATATGGCAAAAAATAACGCAATCAAAATAAAGGGATGCGAGCATCATTCAATGAAACGTGCTAAAATTAAAGCACTATAAAAATTTGGAGCAACAGTCGAACAAAGCAACAGAGCTCAAAACGCCGGGCATCGTGGGAAGAAATCTGCATGCACCGGACCATCTGCACACTTCTCCGGAAGATTTGTGCGCTGATTTATTTTGACGAAGATATATATAGGCGATGTAAACCTGCTCAGAAATCAAAAGCTAAAAAATAAAAACAAGAAAGATTCGTGGATGGCAGAAAGCGACGCTGTCAGACAAAGCAAGAAATATAACGCCCTGTCTAAGGCTTAAGAAAACAAGAGGATTTGTGCGCATGGTGGAAGAACCTTTCGCGGAAACAATCCGGGGCGAAATCCGGAAGCCAAATTGGCGCAGGAAGATGAGTGCGCGTAGTTTCGGAACATCGGGGGAAACGAACACAAAGTCTAACATGCACACGTACACATATGCACAAAAGAAGCAACTGCTCGCAAAGGAAGGTGCTCTCTACTACGATGAGGGCTCACTGTGATACGCTTCCCACTATAATGGCCGTCAGCACACGCGGACCCAGAAAGTATCCGGATCTCAGCGTTTGTTTTAGCGTCTTCCGGCCGTTTCGACCGAATGTTCGATCAAGTTTGTTCGTTCCTACCTCCGCGGAAGGAAACGGTTCGTGTTGACGCCACTTGAAGGCGCGGCACGAAGAGACGGTAACGTGATATCCGCACTCGTCGTTTGGCCTAGCGGCAGCGGGCGTGAGTTTCAGATAATCCTAGCCTCGAATGCCCGTATACACCGCACGGTCATCCTTTCTTAGAGCACTCGACGGTGCTGAACATGGCACTTGCGGGAGAGAGCACTCTTTCGATCTCACTTTGGGTTACTGTTAATCACGGCTTCGTCACATTGTACTTTTTTCGTCCTTCAACCAGTGCATTTCTTGGCTTTTATAGTCAGTGTGAAGCAGGCGAAAAGTGGCAGCAGCAGATTACAAGCAAATCAACAACGCTGCCGACCACTCTGCCATCGCTACCGATGTAGTGGTTGCAGAAAAGAATCTTTTCACAATATGTGCCGGCTTTTGTCTCCAAGCACAGCAGCGCCCACTTCCCCTTTCTTCCCTTTCCTGGTGTTATGCACAGGAGACGCAGTGGAAGCGGTCAAGTCCCATGAATAATGATACGCCGACTTTGACACCTCAGCCGACATGATCGGAGAATAAAATACCCAGGACTGCCTCACTTACGATGGCCGATCCTGCTGGTCTGCTGATGGTGTGGTTTGCACCTAAATACGCCTAACGTGACGTCATGTATTACGCACCAGGCGGTCGACAGCGGCAGTAGTGGAAGAACTTAATAATATATATATATATATATATATATATATATATATATATATATATATATATATATATATATATATATATATATATATATATATATATATATATATATATATATATATATTGCCAAGTTATATATTCTTTATCAACGCCGGTTTCGCAGCCCTTATTCCATAGCGGTGAGTTTGGAGGGCCCAGAAAACGTTATGCGAATAAGTGCTTCACAGAAATAGTGCTCCGAGCCAGCACAAGCAGCAAAGGTTCATTCCGCAAGAAAGCTTTTACGCGGAATGCATTAGGCAGCATAGGAGCCTTACAGGTGGAATTTCAGTTGGCCAATGTTCCTGTTTCTTTTCGCTGCGCGCCGGTCTAGATTTCACACGGGACGGGAAATGCAAAACGGCATGGGAAAGAAACCGGCATTTTTTTTTTTGCTTTTTTTTCTCTCTTTCTTGTTTTTGCTGTTTTGCAACGCTCACTTCGAACACGATGCTTTGCTATTTATAGCAACTCTAATCGTGGGACCCAAGGTATCTAGGCGAAGTTTATGGAAAACAAAAAATGACAGAATTTTTGCCTAAGATTTTTAAACGTGCGAAAGCAGAATTGCACGAAGTTTGGCTCTTCTTGTTACTTTACTGCTGGCCTTCTAATGTTGGCTTATCATGGCGCTTTTGGTGTCGTATATGGTAGGGAATTAACGTAGTTAAACCGAGTAGGACAAACGGAAGCAGCTGAGGCAACACCGCTGAGACAAAGGCGTGAAAAGACACGGCACGCGTGCAGCGCGCGTCCATCGCCGCCGGGCGGTTGCTCGCGTGATTCCAACGCCGATGACTTTCGCGCGTCGGGAGCGGGGTCGGCGGAGCGCGCCGGCGAAGCGGTGTGCGCGGGAGTATTGGTCAAGCGGGGGCGCTAGGAGTGTAAACGATGTTGTGGGATGGCAGCACCGTCGGCAGTGATGGCACAAAAACCCAAAAACATCGCAAGATCTTGCTCAGGATTTACCCATTGCTATAGTACTTTCCTGCTAAAAGTGGAACTCTGCACCTGTGCTCAACATCCTAATCACTAGAGGGCTTCTTGGAATTCGACAGAGCATAGGAAAATCACTTTGTTCTATCGGCCGCGCCCGGCTGTTGAGTTCTTAGCAGTGTACCGTGTTTTTCTTTTGTGCTGACTGAGGCCCAGCCGCCTCGAGAGTACAAAGGTCGCGAGCGGAGGAGTTAAAAGAAGGAATCCCAGTCTTCCGTTTCTCTCCGGAAAAGCATATCTCTGATTCGCTGACGGTCTTTGTCCTGATCCTCCGCCTCTGCTGCAAATTTAGACGGACAGCACTTGGGCTAAGCGAAAACTCGTTCTTGTACTGCGCGGCACTGTTTCGTCATTGCTGCAAGAAAACCGCGGCTGACGTCAGTGGTCCCGAGCTTCCGTTAACTTTCCTCCTGGTAATTTTGCGCAACGCGCGAGCTATTAAAAACTGCGGCTGATCTCACCAGCCAACGTCGCGTAGCTATACACTCGCATCATGTCTTGTTACTTAGCGCGCATATGGAAATCAGAATTTTCTCAAAGCGATTGTAACGAGTATTCGGCGTTGTCGCAAAAAAAGGACGCACACAAAAATAGAACTGAAAGGCTGCGGTAGTTTTTTTCTTCAGGAATATTAGTGACATAACTGTTGTCAAAGAATGGGAAGAGAAGTAGCCATGCAAAGAGAGACCTATCTACTGACAATCTCTTTACCGTCGAGGAAATTTTTTTGTTTAGATTTATTCAAAATCTGTTTTAGTTTTACTAAAGCACTGCCCTCTGTATAAGCTTCAGAAATGGGTCAGATACGATTATGTGAGGTGCGCCGCCATTCAGAACTATTCATACCGTGCCGGGAAGAAGTATTTACAGTAGGACTTTCGTAAGACAGAAAGCACGGTGTTCTGCTTTCCCCCTGCGACGTCGAAGTGACGTCCTTTTACCTCTGGCTAGCTCCTGACGCTTAAACGAGCAAATTTAAAAGTGCGGAATTCCTAGAGTAATCTTCGTTTACGGGGAACGCATTCAATAGTCTCACCTCTCTGCCATCGATGCTCAAGTGCCATCGCTTCGCAGTAATGGAAACTGAACGAAGAGGACTCCCCTAAAGGAACTGCTAGGTCGGGACGTCCATGCTCCAGCCAAAACGCTCTATTTTAGACCGAAGCTCTTAGGCGCCCGTTCCTGCGCTGAGCGTCACCGTCAGCCTCGGCATAACCGAGCGAACGAGCCCATCGGAGGATGAAAGAGAGCGAACGCAGAGCGCAGCAGGGGATGAAAGACTACAGAAGCGAAGAAAGCGTAAGGAGGAAAGCGGTAATGTGAAGGCAGGTCGCGCGGCGGCGACCGAAGGCAGAAAAAAAGGAAAAGATTTTGAAGCGAAAGCTCCACTACGCTAGGTAAAGTCGATTTCGCCGGGCGGTGCCGGTGTTGACCTTCAAGTGAGCCAGAGGTCAACTGTGGCTATAGGTCTTACCATATGTGGTCAACCATGGTGTCGCACCACTCGGCCTCTGACCTTTCGATTCGCCGGTAGAGGGCGGTAGAATAGGCCACAGCGTTCATTGGGTGACCAACCTCTCGCGATGAACCGTTAATTTAACTGCCACCTGCCAGGGTGACAGGGTGGGCGCACTGCCTATCCAGTGTGCTAAACGTACTCAACGTTACAGACGCCAAGCCGCGTGCACTGGCACGATACACCACAGCTTTCACTTTCTAACCAGGTTCAGCAGTAGTTTAACCGCAGCTAATTTTTCTTAAGCACGCTCGAAGCTTGAGTCTTCCGCTAGCGCGCCTCAGCTCACGGCCCTATAGTCCCCCACTCTCCGCGACTTTGACGAAGCGACGCGCGCGGACACGCGGCTAGAGGTGGTTCGGGCCTTCTCGAGTAGTCAGGAAAAGAGAGACGCAACGTCACACCAGTTGCGGCGCCTACTCCATTTCTAGGCGTCGCCCATTTCCAGAAACTGCCTGTTCGACAGCGCTATGTACCAATCCTAAATCATGCATCGACGGCTTAATTACTGTGTTAATTACCGCCTGCGGCGTGCGGCGATCGTCTCTCTCTCCTCTTCCCGCCAGTCTGTCTGAATGCACTCTTTATCGAAATTATCATGCTGAAGGGCCGCTGGGCCCGCCGTTGCCGGAGGAGTTTTGCCGCGCTGTTTTATTCAGCACGTGGCGAATCGCTCTTCTCTCGTTTGCCACGTGTGTACTCAAACAGTGATGTATGACGTTTTGTGTCAAATAGTATATCGTAATAACAAATGTAGAGTAGCTACGCGAGAGATTAGTGGGCCCTCTCTCGAAATTTAAGGAATGTGGAGAACAGGCGAGACGGCGATTAAGACACCGAATTGCAGAATCTATTCCAAGCAACTGCAGTAGTCTCGTGTCTGGCGGCAAACTTAATGTCACTTCCGAAGAATGACTTCACTCAGAGTTGACATCTTTGCTTGCGTCGCTGCCACATGACTAAAGCTGCAATGTCATTTTCAAATGTTTCCGGCAAGGATTCGCCCGAGAACAAGCTCCGTTATAAGCCTGGCGGCGGCGGATCGCTCTGAACGCTGCCGAAGCCAAAACACAGATCCACCTCCGTTAAGCACTGCATGTTCTGTCTGCGGTCACCTGTGGTTCAAATACCGCGGCAGCTATGCTCAAAAATCGCATTTCCAATAATAGTAATCGTTCGCCAACTTTATCCTCAAAACATCAATAGAACCGCATGTCAACAGTGGCGCCAGCTGTAATATATAACGACTTTCGCGTGCTCCAAAAACAGTAAAACGACTCATAAGAGCCCATAACCTAGACCTCATGATAACGACATCGAGAACAACAAGAAGCACAAGTGATGAACAGGCCGTGAGGAGTACGGTTAAACGGACAAACTAAGTAAGGCCTGATGCAAGGGGACCTTCTGGATCTGTATATGACTGTGCAAGCACACACACACAAACACACACAAAGGCACACACACACAAACGCACGCACGCACACAATACGTTGTGTGCCCGCCGAATCCAGTTACGGGCTTCTGCACTGCCCGCAGTCTCGTTTCTTCCTACTCGCGTGCTCTAATCCGTAATGCGATCCTTCGCTGCCGCTCCCGGGAAAAAGTGCTATTAACTTTCTCTGCTGGCCCGGTGATTGTGATAACCAAAACTGATATCGAGGGCGTGGCCCACGCAGTTTGCGGTCCCTTCTGTTGGGCCGCACAAAGGCTCTGTCGCTGAGGATGACAAACGGACGAGTCGAGAAGAAGAAAGCGTGCGAGGGGTCTACACCGCGGCAGCCGAAAGGCACGGCGGGCGGTCGTCTCCTGTATGGCGGAGGGATGGGACAGGCAGAGGGCTACGACCGTCTCGGCGAGAGATGTCTTCGTTGGCGGTGCAAACGCCCAGAACAATCGGCCCCTGAGAGCACCTCCGGTGCTCTCAGCCAGGGCCGTCTTGATGCATCGGGGCTGCAGCTCGCTCACTCTCCCCCAATTTTCGCCCGTGTCGGTTTCCTTTTGTGCCTTGGCTCTCCGCACACAGACGCGTCCACACACTGCGTCTCGGCCTTTCGTTTCTCAAAGAGTGAATGACGGGGCAAAAAAAAGACAACTATGAAACAAGACTAGCGCAAGTGGCTGTCGACACAAGTCGTATTCGGACTATAGGATAGGCTTTCTAATTAAGTGCGCCCAGCCTGTTCTACACGCCGAGTGGATTGATGGCAGGCTTCTGAGGCCGCACCTCATTCTCGGTGTCTCCGTTCTCGGATAGCTTTCGTGATGTGTGCTTTGGGATACCAGAACAAACAAAGCGGTGTGTGTTGAGAACACGCTGGGATGTCGAGAACTTGCAGGGCGTTGATGAATTGAGACGGAGTGAGAGACAAATACATTTTCTACCCGTGGAACGAACAGTAAACATATGTATTCACGTAATTTCTTGTCGCCGTCCTCGTATGAATGTTGAGCGCTCAATTCAAAAGTTCACTGAACTGCGTTCATGCAAGAGCGCGCCGCTAGTGGTCAGCGAACTAGTGATGGCCGCTCGTGATAATTACGTTAATCACGATATGCAATGAAAAAAGTTTTGTGAACGTTAACTCGAACATTTGATTGGATTGAAAGTATGTACGGTATACTGAGCTACATTTTTCCAGTGGCAATGTGCCTGTCGTCGCCTAGGAACGCAGAACTGATATTACCAGCTAGCGCCAAGGGGAGCTCTTCAGTTAACTTTCTGCTGAGTCTCTTTGTTGCGCTCGCAAGGTTTGCCTAACCTTTCTTCTAGAATGTACTTGCTGTCATTGAGATCTATTATAATTCGCTCCTCCTTCAGAGTATGTGTCAACGCTAATTTATTTTGCTTCACCCAACACAAGTGATAACTTAACGCCTAAGCAATAAGAAGTTCGGAAAGGACGCTATCCTATAATACCCGTGAAATCTCCAGAAGCCATACATTCTTGGAACTCATTAGTCGTTTAATTAAATCCTTGCTTTGACCAATGTCACTGTTTGAAGAGACAACATTGAACGAGCCTTCGTGCCATCGCGCTGTAGTATAGAGGAAGTGATTAGTGGCGCAGGCGCTACACCGAGAAATTTGCTAAACGGAAAAGAAAACACAAATAATTCATTATCTTTCATTTAATAGCTGCGTAAGAGGGACGTAAGATATAAGCTAAAGCCCATTTGAAGAGCGAATGCTCGCTTCAGCCCTAACTGTCACGAAAGCTACCGCAGTCTCCGAGGATCCGCAAACACGCGAACAGGGGAGAAAACCTGAGCTTTCTTTCCGGGAAGGGCCGAAGAATAGAGGGCGGTCAACAGGCGACAAAAGAGGAGCAGTGTCTTTGTGGACAACAGCGCAAAAGGTGCGACCATGCATGAACAGAACACACGCCGCGTTGACACGACTTCCAGAGGCAGCGGCTCTTCACCCGAGTAGATGCAGACACACACGTGCGCGCGCTGTTTGCAGGAGAGGGTGTAACACAATCTCGTGGCCCATTGTCGATGAAAATTGGCTCACGTTTCTCTAACCGCTGCATTTTAATAAAAGCTCGTGCACTTTAACGAGCCTCCCTTCGTCTACACTCCCCATCGTGTGTTCTGAACAATGAAGCAGCTTTTACTCCGCGAGCGTGAAACAAAACCTCGCTTTGTTAAGCACCCACCTCCCCTTTCCTATCTCATTCTTCCCATTCCTTCAAATGGCGCCACCCTCCTGCTTGGCGCTGCTTGGTCGACATTTGGTCGACCTACTACAAGTTTCATGAGAGCGCGGCACTCATGCGTCTTCCTGCCCTGTCCGCGCGCACTGCGCGTCTACACGAACTCGTAAGCATCCTCCCTTTCTTCTCCTATCTCTCTCTCATCCCCCAGCCTGCTTTCCCAACGACTTCCCTCGGCGCGAACCCACCGCGGTGGCTCAGTGGTTAGGGCGGTCGACTACTGATCCGGAGTTCCCGGGTTCGAACCCGACCGCGGCGGTGACGTTTCGATGTAGCCGAAAGGCAAAGAGGCGCCCGTGTGCTGCTGGATGTCAGTGCACGTTAAAGATCCACCAGAGTTCGAAATCATTCCGTAGCCCTCCACTACAGCACCTCTTTCTCCTTTTCTGCCTTTATCCATTTCCTTACGGTGTGGTTTTGATGTGTCCATCCTGGTGCGAGACGGTTACTAGGCCACTTCCCTTCCTCAGAAACCAAGTTTCCCTTGGCGCGATCTTGCACAAAACGGCAGAGTGCAGCTTGCGCTGCTTGGCCGACTTACTGCAACTTTCATGAGCGCGAGTGCCACTGCTCGGCGCGCTCACGCGCCTCCCTGCGGTGTTCACGCGCACTCGGCGTCTACGCGAATACGTCGCCGCACTCCCTCAATCCCTGTTCCTCCCTCATCCCCCCAGCCTGCTCCCAAACAACTTCCAGCAGGGCGAACTCGCACAAAGCGGCAGTGTCGCAGTGCATCCAGACTCTGCACCGTCCTCCGCGGGCTATGCCCACGCCTGTCCCCTCTAATCACGCACTCAAATTAATTGGAGCATCACCGCACGGCCACCCCGGTGGGCGCCGAGGCGGCGGTGTGCACCCTGTGTGCTACGCCGTGCGTGGCTCGCGAAGAGGGTAACTGCACGGCCGTGCGGGCACTGAGAGCGCGCCGAGAGCCATGGCTAAGCACAGATCAAAGGCTGCGATTCTTGGGAGACGTGCCGGAGCCGAACTACGGCAGCGTGGCCCACGAGGGCGGAGTGCGTCGCAGCACGAAATTTCCTAGTCTCCCTTTGGGCCGGTCGAGTTCATTTTCTTGCGAACTTCAATGCCGCGTGATCTGTAAATATGAGAGAAGCAAAAATTGACCGTGGCAATTTAAACACTGAAGCAGATTGTGTGTTGACGTACAGCTAGTGGCTGTCATACGTTCGTTGAGCTAGGCTGTGGTTTGCTCGTGGGCGGGTTTATTCATTTCTACATTTTAAACTTGCATTTTGTCTATGCGCATAGCGATTCAATGTTCAGAGATAGCATGGAAGTTTATAAACGTTGATGAACTACTCACTGTTAGTCGTGTTAATGAAGTAATCATTGTCTATCAACTAAAATAAATTGCCACCTGTATAGATAGACATCTTATTCTTTAATATTCCTTTTAAAATGAGTGCTGAAGAGGCGAGCTGGGTTAATAAGTGTTCTTTTTTTTTTCCTTTCCAGAGAAAAGTCAGACATCATCGAAACGCCATGCCAACAAGTGCATGATGTCAAAATGATGCCCAGCTAAATTACATACTGGTGTTTTATGCTAGTATACATCTGTACGCTAGTACTTGCTCGAATAAAACGTCATCAGGTTGTAATATTATAATGAAGTAGATGCTTCGAGATACGTGTTCTCGTACAGTAAAGAATAGGGTACCAAGCATTAGAACACGCAGAGCGGTGAATTATAGGTACGCAAAGCTGAATGCTTTTCTGTGCAGCACTTTTTGTAGAGAAAAGCAGAGACCGGAGGGGGGGGGGGGGGGGGGGGGGCTTGAGGGACATTCCAGAGAAACCACTGTCTTATCTTTTTGATCCCCACTGTTGGTAGTAATGCGACATCTGTGGACCTGTGACATTATCTACAAGCATCTGGACAGCGGTCGGTTTCTACACGAGGAAACTTTTGAAAAGCAGGATTAATGTCACCCGAAGAAGTTGTCGCGCGCTCGGACACACTTAGACATAGCTCGAGCTTACTTACGCAGCATATGCGAGTTGAAGCAAACGAAGAGTAGAGCGAGTCTGTAAAATGCGACAACTGAGAGGCTGATACTAAGAGCGGGCCGAGGAAAAATTTCCGAAATTCATGTAGAAAATTACCGCTCGCAGGTGGCACTACTGTTCACGAACGCGTCTAAAACTGCTCTAAGCCTTAATTGAAGGTTCGCGTTCGGAACGAGGGATATACCGAAGGGTTCTATGCTGAAACCTGGCTGTATTTTTTTTTAAGGCGAAAGCCTTTAATGGCTCATGCTAGCGGCCACGACACTTATTTGTCCGATGTCACGCTCTTCAGCAACAAGATAAGAAATAAAGTCTTTGTGCACGATGGTATTCGAACCACCATCCTTTCGTTCCGCAGCCGAGCGTACTAACGACTAGGCTATTTTACTTCCTGCCAACGCGTATGTAGTTCTCCTT
The DNA here is from genome assembly GCF_052857255.1 of Amblyomma americanum. Lineage (NCBI taxonomy): Eukaryota > Metazoa > Arthropoda > Arachnida > Ixodida > Ixodidae > Amblyomma > Amblyomma americanum. The sequence continues at coordinate 196,273,420 of NC_135499.1, read as the reverse complement.
GTCTAGGACGCTGGAGAGTGTTTGCGGAAAGGCGTCCAATCAGACGGATGCCTCCCAGACACCCTCCAGTGTCTCCAGCATTGAAGATTCACAAACAATTGTGTACTTAAGCAACATCTCTTAACCAGACATCAGCGACACAAGCAGCAACACCACGCTAAAGGCTTTCGCCTCACCGCACTTTACGTCAACAAAGTGCCCCCCTGAATATTTTCTTTCCACTTGCTCGCGGTAGCGGGTGCGCACTTTCGGTGTTTCATGCGAACAGACAGGTCTTCGTCGAAGAAGCTCAAAAATGGTACAACATATAATACTTCCGCCCGACATCCACCGACAAGGAAATAATTGGCTCTGAACGAAGCGTCCGATTTCTTTCGGCCATAAGCTGGGGAGGACTTATTAAGACGTCCAAGCAAGGCGGTAAAATTTTCTCCCTCGGTTCCTGTGCAGTCGTGTAACATATTTGTTTGCTTTCCTTACGACTTTTCTTCTCCCAGTCAAGCACGGCAGAAGGAGAAAGAATAGAACAAATAAATGACGGCTTCTTCAAGATTAGTCATAATATTCCTGCCACAGCCACGAAAAAAGACGAAGCCGGGACTTGTAAAGCCTCGCCGAAGCTTTTATTATCATCGACAGAAAGAAAAAGAAAACAGAAATCAAATTGGTTCCTTCCTGCGAGCGAAATGAAGGGATTATCAATTTTCCATTTCTTAAGAAAGCTTTGTCGACAGAGAACTTCGTCATCAAGTTTTATATAACGCTTTAATATCGAACATTAGCACTACGAAAAGGGCGGAGAGATGACAGTAAGGAGTCATGAAAGAAGTTCTGCGGTCGCATGGAACATTTAAGTAGCATGTTGCGTAAGCCACGAAAGACGGCTTTCTACGGCCATTAAATTTTTTTTCGCCTTTCCGATTAGCAGCAGAGGAAGCCACGAAACGTAACCAAGCCAGACAAAAGAGGTTGGAACCGCAAAATACGATCCGCTCCAATAGCTTTGCTCTCAAGCTTCTGAGGTACGCCGGGTCTCGACGACGGAAGTAATTGGAATCCACATTTTTTTCTCGCCTCTGCTCGTAGAAAATATTTCTCAGCTTCGGCTTTAGCCAGTCGTTAGAGCGCATGTAGGTTCCGTTATACAACACCAAAGACTTCAGCCGTGCGCGCGAACTCTTCAAGGTTTTTGCACATTTTGATGAGGCTCATTTCGCCAGCGAGTCCTTAGTTCATAGGCAGCGGCCTCGTGTTGCTCTCATTTCTGCGCGCAAAAACATCCGATTCATTTCGAGCAGCCAAGTTCATCTCTTCTTTTTCTTTTTTGTAACATAGTCTCTATTAGTTCCGCTAGCCGTCCGCACGCACGTGTGAAACGTGCGCAGTGCACTCTTGAAGTTTGCAACTGCGTTCGTACATACGCGTTACTCCTCTGCTTATACGGGCTTGCTGCTGTTGCAGAAAAGTGCTTACCTTTGGCACTCCCCGTTTTTGAAGCGAAAAGCTTCACTACGCTAGGTAAAGCAGTCGTCGCGTAGGCCGGAGAATGGCCTTGAACGACCTTCAGCCCAACCACGTTAACCGTGTATGATCATATGTGGTAAAGCTATGGTGTCAAACACTTGACGCCTGACCTTGATTCATGAAATTTAGTTGATCTTTGACCTCTGACGTTTGACCTTTGGGTTGACCTTTGATCTTAAGAACATCCGATGGGGTGATGTGAAGCCACGTGATGGCATCTGATGGGGATGTCCTAAGACCATGGGATACTACGTCAAAGCGACGTGGTCGTGTGGGTGTATATAGAAGGCGGTCGCGATAGTGTAGCGGAGCTGCCATGGAGGAGCCTCAGGCGGTTAGCAAGCGTCCTTGTTTTCTGCTGAATTACAGGGTAAGTAAGCCAAGTTAAGCCACTGCTAATTTTTTATGAGAGCTGTTCAAAGTGGCTCTCTGTGCATGTACCGGAAACATGCGAACATGCGAAGAGGGTACGGGGGAGCGAAGGGCACGATATCGTGCGTGTGTTTGGATTAAAAAAAAAGTTTGAGCACATGCATATGCAGTACCCCAGCAAGCGATGTACGTATATATGTGTGTCTAGATATGCGCATATGCAAAACGTATATGTTTCCAGATGAGGACTGCGACAGAGTGCATTCACCCTTGTGACTCAAGGACTTCTTGGCGAGGGTTCAAAGAAAAGTTCATGGCGCCTTGTATTTGTTAGCTTGTCCTTCGTTGCGCATCTCTTCTGTACATTTCTTTTTTTTGCCCGAACCACTCCAAGCTAAGCTCTTGCGTGCTGTATGGACAGCGTGTCGTTTTCGGCGTGCCAGCTTTGAACTGAGAATCCGCCGACCAGCAAAACATTTTAATGAGTGCACTTATCATTTGTCAAAGGCGCCACCTTGTGCACTGAGCTCTGAAAAATCCGCAGAAGTTCCACCTCCCCGTATACTCACGAAAAGAAGGCAAGAAAAAACAGCACAAACAATTTTTACCATTACGAATACATATGTGAAGTGGAGGCATTCCATACGGCAAAATCCTCAAGTACAGGCTCGCCACTATTAAATACGACGGGATCCTCAGGTTCAACTGCTTATGGTAACAGCGCTAAAGACGGGAATGAAAGAGGGGAGGACACAGGACGAGGAATAGTGGATGATGATAGTGAATTTTATAACGCAAGGGCGTCTGGAGACAAAGAGCGCCATGGGTACAAGGTATTTTCGTTTGCTGAAGGTGGGTTCAAAGACCTATTTCCCCGTGCATTTCACCCTCAATAAGTATTTTACCCTTAGTCACCTTGAATAAGTCGAGCACCAGGCCAGTGGAAGCTTGTACCATTGTATATCCGGTGGTTGCCCAGCGGCACTGGGGATCGAACCCCGCACCTCCTGTATGCAAGGCGGATGCTCAAACCACTAGGTCACCGCTGCGGTCAGGTATAATGGAGAGTGGACTAGCTAAATTATAAATCCCAAAAGTATGAATGAATGAATGAATGAATGAATGAATGAATGAATGAATGAATGAATGAATGAATGAATGAATGAATGAATGAATGAATGAGCTAGTTATTCAGGAAAGGAGGCTCGATGCCGTTTGTTAGGGAATTAAAACACCAAATAATTTTCTCAAAACCACCACCTAAAAACTGCTAGCGCTCACATGCATAACCATGAGTGTGCAATCGCCAGATATTTTTTTCTCTGCATTGATGCCCACACGAGTAAAAAGCTAGCTGCCGCATGTAAAATTGAGAGCAGATGTACGTGTCTATAGCAGCCTTGCTCATCCCCCCTCCCCTCATCCCAACCCTCCATGGTTTTTGTCCGGTCCTTGGACAAGAAGCGTCGCCCGCCGCCTTCGCCTGGAACTCAGCCAAGACTCTGCACATACCGCCCGAAACCATGACCATTCCCAGGCCACGCTCATGACCATCCAAGACGGTTCTCTCTAATCTTCTCCGCGTATCCTGCAACACACGCGGCCGAGACTTGTTGGCCCAAGCAGTAAGCCTCGGTCCACAAGACTTCCCGTTGAGGCCGGCTCTATGCCAGTAAAAAAAAAAGAACACGAAAAGAAGGAAAGACCAAAAAAAGAGACAAGTGGAAGGGAGGGGGTACAGTGACTCGCATAGTAGGATCACTGCGGCGCCTTTTCTCCGCTTATTGCTTTCACCACTGCCCGAAACGAGGTAGCCGAGGGTTTGCCCACGGTTTGCCGAGCACAGTATATATATACTCGACGGCAACGCAGGCGACTTCTGCCGTATTTGTCTTTCGCCGCCATCGCACCAGCCCTGACGCTGCCGCGAGCAACGGCGAGTCCACTCGCACACATGCACACACACACACACGGTCACATCACGGGCACACGCCATGGTGGACGGAGCGAGCGGAGAGTTGGTGTTGCGCCGCGGGCGTTTGTCGAAATCATTTGTGTGCTGTCGGAAGGGGAGGGTGCAGGAGAAGAAGGGCGCTGGAGCAAGCGGAGACCGGTGCCGCCCACGCGGTGTGCGGACATATGCACGCGTGGGCGCTCTCGCGTTTCGCGTCACCGACCATAGCGCCGAGCGTTGCCCGGGCAGGGAGAACGTTTTTTTTTTTTTCGCCGTCATGCAATCTCGCACCCGCTTGTTTAGACTACAGGCAGGGCGGCACGCGTGGCACTGACGTTACTTCGCTAGACGGGCGGCAGCAGCGCGCTATGCGCGGCTCCTCTGCTGGTGCTCGGTATACACGCATTCCTATCTATTCCTCCCCTTTTCCTGCGCTCGGGACTCAGCGAGAAAGACGCTCGCAAACAATGCGGAATTTGTCTTCTTCTTCGGGTTCAGTTTTTCGAGTCCTTGGCCTCGCGAAGAGCTCCCGCTGCTACAAATAATGGGGAGACGGGCACGGACAGAGGCTGGGTTCTTCAGAGACGAAGCGTTTGTACGTGTCACACAGACACGCTTAAAACCTCTCTTTTTTTTAACCTTCTCTTTTTTTTTTACTCTCTCTGAGAGCGTGCGACACATTCCTCCCGCGTTGCTCCGAAGACAAACACGTCTGTTGTTTTTCGGCACCTGCCTGCTCGAAGCATTCAAGCGGGCTTCGGGAAGCTAAGGGAGGCAGGAGTTCTTGGTCGAAATCATGAGACTGGAATACCTTTCAAGCAACGATCCTTTCGGCTACGCAAAATGGAGACAAAAATTATTTCCAATAGCGCTGTCGTGTTGGGTAAAAAATCTGATGAATGATAAGTGTGCTGTGCGATGTCAGTGCACGTTAAAGATCCCCTGGTGGTCGAAATTATTCCGGAGCCCTCCACTACGGCACCCCTTTCTTCCTTTCTTCTTTCACTCCCTCCTTTATCCCCTCCCTTACGGCGTGGTTCAGGCGTCCAACGGTATATGAGACAGATACTGCGCCATTTCCCCCCCCCCCCCAAAACAACAACAACAACAACAACAACAACAACAACAATAATAATAATAATAATAATAATAATAATAATAATAATAATAATAATAATAATAATAATAATAATAATAATAATAAGAAGAAGAAGAAGAAGAAGAAGAAGAAGAAGAAGAAGAAGAAGAAGAAGAAGAAGAAGAAGAAGTCTTCCCTCGCATGACCTAGTCATTGGAAAAATATGGACTCTGATTCTCCTAAGTTCTTCGTGTCCGTCGTTCTCCTAGTCAGACTAAAAAGAACAAAGAAATACTTACGTGACATTGCTTGGTTTTAGTGCGTGTATCTTTTCTGTGTCTACCTTCCGTTTGCATTGTTTTCCTTGTGAAGCAATGCATGTACTGTATGTAGTTTCTGTTTGTGCAATGACTGATTTCAACTAAATGCATAGAAGTGGCACGTTAATCTTTTGTCTTGCTGAACACGGATTGTTTTGTATATACAGGTAAGCGGTACACATACGCAGTTTTCAGTTTCATTTGTTCATACTCTAAACGGCCGAAGTGTTGATTGCTGTCAATGTCGAAAAGTTGGTCGCAGTGCTCCTGCGCCGATGTAATTCGGGAGAAGGGAGCGGCTTCATGCCACTGCATACGGCTTTTTCTTCCTTCCTCTCAGTCATGTAAAGCACGTGCCTTAAATAAAACCTCGAAGCTAAATGTCCTGAGACGGAGCAGTTGGCTGTGAGCTAAAGATGACCTCAAGAAGGTACCTAGCATTTCTTGCTCTCCGAAAGACGTAAACACTTCTCTACAGCGAGAACTCTAGATTAAGAGCAGCGGGAGGTAATGCGTTATGTTGAATGTATGCCGTTGTATGCCGGGATACAGCAATGTACAATGTATGCTAGTAGAATGTATGGCGAGTCATGTCTCGTATTTGGATACGTACAAATACAGGTACGCCTCCAGTTGAAATCATTTCCTTGTTCGCAGTTTAATTTCAAATTACACAGATTTGTCTTTTTACTGTCGTTCGGTCCATTGCTTCAAATAGCGGTGTGTCGGTAGAACACCTAATACAAAAAAAATGAAATCATCTCAGTGGCGGCCAGATAAAATGTGTACGGACTTCATCGTAGCGACCCCCATATTGCCCGGGAACAAATTTTATGTCAAAGGCGCAACGCGGAAGAGTAGCAGGTCACGTGTGTCTCGTGAAAGTTGGCGTCAGTGCAGCTCTTGTGGCGGCCTACGTCAACAAATGGCTAGCTGTATTCGAGCGCTGAGGTATTCAGCTATATGTAGTTCCATACGACAAGCTTTATTATTTGGTTGGTCGTCTTGGGCAGAGCAGGCTGTTTAAAGTAGTTTTACTGGAAGAAGTGCGTGAAAAATCACCTCGTCTCGTGTCTGTGGTATGGAGCAGCTCATGAACCTCTAATATTCACGAATAGTTCACGAAGGATATTCACGAATAGTACGACATGTGTGAATCACGCATGAAACGCGTGAGGTATTGGAAAAGTTTGATATAAACGTTTTTATCTTCGTGCGTTTCATCAACTGAGTTTAATCCCGTACGGGGCGTGCTTCTAATACTTGCCCTTCTTTCTTGCAGGTAAGCAACATTGGAGAGCTCGAACGACACTCCGCAGCATCAACGGTCTGTGCTCGAATTTCTATATAATGACATATGGCGACACCCTGTTGTCTCCGAAAGTACGGAATATTCGCAGATCTTCAGAACACCTTTATTTGCCCTCCACCGTTCATCACTGGGATAGGAAACAGAGCGGGTATCGGTGATTTACAGGAATTTCCATACGATGTCTGTCGGCACTGGTTAGGATCTGGACCCCTGTCACGCTTAGTCTCGGAGCAATATTTCATGGAAGTCGTGAAGCATAATATCTAACGACTTTCTGTATATTATTAAATCGTGGTAATGACAACTCAATGATTCTGTAATCTCTGCTAGACTTTAGTTGAGCTAAGCCAGCGGTAATCCACCATGTACAAAAAGTTTCTTTTTTCTTGCAGCATTGCAAGCAAGTGTGTACGTTAAATTTCGTTCTCCGCATTTAGTGCGAAGCAAGAAATATTTATCAAGCATTGTCTGGAGTGGAAGCTCTTTGGAAATGTCGATCAAAGAGCGTGATATGTTCCTGCCTGACACGACATCACAGTTGTACCTAGTATGGGGAAAAACAGTTTAGTTCACCGTGTCAGGAAGTGTTCAAGTGCTGCTCTAAGAAGCGAGACATTCCGCTATGCGATACAGATCAACGTAAGCAGAGAATCACGCATAAATGGAAACTATTGAAGTTAAAAAGAGACGAAAAATCCGCCTATCATCTCAAAATATGCGCTACTTCACAGCGAAAACTATAACTTTCCGCGTAAATATATATAAAAAAACGAAAGCATGCGACTGAAGTCGTTCATATTGGAATACACGAAAGAATAAAACTGAATATCACTGCAGCTTTATTTCTTTCACCAAATTCGCGCGACGAAATAAAGCGCTTGAACGCTTGATCTGGTTTGGTGCGCTACTCCTGAGACATTTGAACAGCGACTACAAAATAGATAGTAAATACTTCAGGTATATTGTGTAGGCCCTATTAGTTTCTTTGTAGTGAATATGCCTTTACAGTTAACGTTTCTTATACCACCGTTTCCGCGAAGGAAGCGCTCTGAGACATGTTAATTTTGCGCGAGGCATATAAGACCAGTCTACTGCAGAATGCCACTGCTCAGTTTTTCAGTGACCTTTTTGCAAGGGCCTTCTTTCGCCACGAAAAACGTCTTTCTTGATTAAGATTACAAAAGGGCAGAAACGAATTGACGACAACAACAACAACAGGAGTAGCACTTTCATATCGTGGAATTCTTCGCTTTCGTTCTTTTTAGCACTTGCGCTTAAAGACTTAGGAGCGATGGCCTAAACTGCACTTTTTCGATCAGTGAACTTTTCTCAGTGCTTCTTCAGTTCAATAAAACTGATGCAATGTGGTCCTTGATCGCCGGACACTAAATATATCCTGCAGCAAAGCATCTATGCAGTCCACGTGCACTTCGAACTGGTTGTGTGAGAAATTACCTTAGGTTGTTGTACGAATACACAGACACAAACTGATGCAAAGTCATTCCGCCTGAACAGTTTCTTTCTCAGCATTGGATTCCCTGTCTTCGGAGGGTCATATTATTGCTAGCTTCTTTCGTCGATTACGATTTTGGGTTATTTTGTCTTTCATAGTGCCCGCTTCATTTCCGAAGACGTGTCGCCCGTACTGCCTGCGTTTTCTTCTCTCTTCGCGTATCTTCAAGCCGGCATGTAAATGGGCAAATGGAAAACATTTCCTGTGATGGGCACCATTGCGATTACAGGGTTGACCCGTTAATTTCACCGTCATGAACGGGTGCTCCGGCCATTTGGAAAGATCATACTATTCGCTTGTTTTTCAAGAGCAACGTGTCACGCTTAACAAGCGAAAAAGAAGCAAGGAAACCTCAAAGGAAGAAAAGTTCGGAAAGATAATACAGTCGTGCCGTCCGGGTCTGCAAGCGACCTCCCTTTAAAGGTCGCTTAAGAAAAGGAAAGATTATCTGGCACGGCGCCAAGAGTTTGTTACCGCTTCACGTTGTTAATGTCTGCGAAGAGGTTCGTGGGTAATATCTCGCACGTTATTTTTTTCTGTTTCCTTGACATGTTTTCGCAAACGTTCCGCATACATAAACAAGCACGCAGAGACTGGCGCGCATGAGGTTCCACAAGCGAATGAGCTCACCAGTCGTAATGACATAGTAACATCCTTGACTTTTAGGGTTTCAAGGCAGTGCTCTTTTTTATCATTATCTGTATGGACATAAAAGAAGATGTTGGTGCCTGATGGCGCTGCTGGCTGCTCCTTTTCGCATATGTAAACAAGCCGCGCTTCAACTGGCGAAATTAAGCTCTGCAGAACACAGGTCCAACGCACGCAATTCTCAACGCAGATAATACAATGCACACGCCAGAAATATTAACATTAAGAAAAATATAAAATACAAAATAAAAATATACCAAATGCAATGATATTTAATTCATACTAACAGTAAACAAGAAATAATTCCTAAATACAATAAATAAACGAGATGCAATAAGCAACAACCAATAGCAATAGTCATAATGTCTGAGACACTTGACTAATACGAAAAATTTATTGCCAGGGAACCCATGGTCATGTAACATGCAAGTAATCTCTAGAGAGCACGAACGCAGACAGAGTGCAGGATCTACTGAAGCAACATACGTATTGGCATATCTAATAAGAATTTCAGTGCCCTCGTAGAAATATTTCAGCGCTCTGATTGCCAATATCTGCAGCGCACTCGCCGGCCGTGCACCTTATGTATTTTTGTCGAGTGGGATGGCTTTTTGTCAAGGGCATCCAGCTCCCTTTTCAGGCGTGTCATAGAACACTCTTGCTCTGGGCAATCAAATAACCGATTAGTCCTCGTGACCGCCTGCACATGGTTGTCCGCACGCCCGATTCTACGCAGAAAGTGTTTAGTGAATGCTGTTTGCACCCGGTGAATGAGAGTTTCCAAACTCCTGCTTAGTGAGAGTGGGGTTGTGAGTCGTCACAAGGGTTCGATTCGATAAAAGTTGCAAATTATACAGCTTAGTCCGAGTCACAATTTTTCGCGCATACCCACTTCGACGAACCTGTAGAAGCGGCGTATTTTCCATCCCTAGAATGGCAGGCTAGATATAGTGGTATTGGCAAGAGCATGCCTAGTCGCTCCATCTGATTCACTGTTACTTGGAGAAAGGCAATGACCGCGTATCGATCAGAAGAGTTCAAACTGCCGCTTCTTTGTAGCTGTGGAGAATTCTACGAGTATTTCGCAAAACAATCTGGTATTCCGCAGTACCGAAGAGGGGCTGTCAAGAGATTTTTATGCGACCTGTGAGTCACCGAAGATTCCCCATATACGTGGATTTCACAGTGATTCTATAAAATGCAGAGCCAAATAAATATTGTAAATATCAACAGTCGTTGAGGCAGTTGCAAAAGCAAGTTTAAATGCTCCTCGTTTATTCAGCTCTCGAATTAGATACGCAGATGTCGGTGAATTTTGAAGACGTGAGCCATCAGTATCTACATTAATGTGACCAATAATATATTTGGAATACTTCAAAGTGGTGAACAGGAAGTGTCATCATTTCGCGTTCTTTAAAAATCTCTCCGACCAGCAACTCGATCTTACAGATATTAGAGGGGTACGCTATATTTCCTTTCCAATATTCTTAACTTGGAAGGAGTTCGGCGTGTTCAGGAAAAACGTTATGAATTTGGCTTCCATCACGCTTCTGCAGCGCGGAAACTACAACGGGTCTCTCTGATGCTGGAACATAATACGTAAAATGTGCCTCCAGGTCTCAGTTGTTGACTAGAATTCAGATGGAGGCTTCCGTGCAAACGCAATAACCAGGGAGCTAGTAGACGCACGCAGAGCACCCAAACACACGCCTCTGTAAGTGGTCCTCCGAGCGGCGTGCGATCCCGTGCAGTATCGATGGAGGGTACGGAATTTTTTCACATATGAAGGATCGGCTACTGATCCAGTGTACCCGACTTCGAACCCGAACCCGGCGGCCGCGTTTCGATGGAGGCGAAACACTAAGGCGCCCGTCTGCTGAGCGATGTCAGTGCACGTTAGAGATCCCCAGGTGGTCGAAATTATTCCGCAGCCCTCCACTACGGCACCTCTTTCTTCCTTTCTTCTTTCATTCCCTCCTTTATCACTTCCCTTACGGTGCGGTTCAGATGTCCGCCGAGATGTGTGACAGATACTGCGCCATTTCCTTTCTCCAAAGGTGAATTTTCTATTTTCATTGCGCACTTTGAACAGAGGTGACATCGAACTGCCGCAAGACGAACTAACAAGTTTGGAGGCACATTCACCTTTTTGTTTACCCGCTCTTCTTGGGTGTTCATGTATGCAGCCCAAGGCAGTTGTATGTCGAGTACCACGTGCAGGAAACGGTGCTGCTTAACAGTTAACAATGGTTGTCCTTCTAGATAAAGGCTGTAATCCTTCAGCTTTTTGCGGAGGAAAGGCATAACTGCTGTTCTCACATTTCAAATTATCATATCTATTTCTTCTAAAGGGGCTCTGAAATGGGCTCTCAATAAAGTTTTTGTATGGCTGGGATGTTAAAGGATGCCGTTTAGCATTTTTTATGCGTTTGTTAGAACCAAAATTTGACTTTCAGAGTTTCCGCGCCTTCCGTTCTCGCGTCATCACTTTTTGCACGCTGCGAAGTCGGCTCCGCCGGCCCCACCATCGGCTGCCGACGCGCGCGGGAATTCCCTGGGGGGCGGAGCTTCCTGACCTGCCGGAGAGACGCGGCTGACTGGCCGCGGCCGAAGTAGCTGCGTGACGTCTGAAAGAGTCTAACTAGCCATCTCTTAACTTGCATACGCAAGAACGTGAAACGGAGGACTGCGCGAGTATGAAAAGGTCGCCGGAAAGAGCTCGCCAAATTTCGCGTGCGAATGCGGGCCCTCTCCTGCGTGTAGAAGCGTATCATTTGGCTCATGTGTTCATGACAACGCAATGGTGTGAGTGAGCGAGTTGATGTGCTATCCTCAGAAGGTGCTTCAGAGCCTGTTTAAAAACCACCCATGACGTCTAGGCGATCTTGTAAGACTGGTCGGATGAATCCCGTAGTTGGACAAGAAGCCCAAATGCAGACATCATCAGTGTACAGAGAGCACTGCGAACCAGGCGGGAGCCTTAGTGGTAAATCCCCCATCACGTAAGGAAAAAAAAATGGGCCCAGTATACGCTGCCGTGCAGAACGCCGTGCATGAGGCTATCACGTTAGGAACAGCGCTAACACAGGACGGAGCGAGAACACAACACTGGCGCTGACTAGCAACTGGTGCTTATTTCAGACATACAGGTATATATATAAATACCGCAGCCCCGCAATCAAGAAAAACAGAATCAACTTGCTGCGCGAAAAGATGGCGCAGCGAAGGAAAATGGCCCTGAAAATGAAGTTCCTTCTTCAGCTCTCGTTCATTTCGCAACCCATGAAAACGAAAAAAAAAAGTGAACCGTTGCCACAGTGCAGCCAACTTCGTCGAAACTTCCTTCTCCGGCGATCTGCCAAAACGCGTGACCGCGAAGGCATATTTGGCGTACTGCCAAATAGGGCTCCTTACTCGTCATTGCTGGACGCAATGTTTTTCGGTTGAGACACAGCGATCGTAAGACGCCGCCAACGCTTCGAAACGCCTCTCAACGGTGTGTGCGACTTATTTATTTATTTATTTATTTATTTATTGTACCCTCAGGGCCAAAGGCATTACAGAGGGGAGTGGGTTAATTAGGATAAAGAACAATGAGTATAATCCAATGAAAATAGATATCACAAAATAAATTTCCTCCAGAATAAAACAAACAACAACGCCCAGAAAACGTAAATAGCATAAAAACAATGTATATATACAACACAGTGGAAACAGATATAACACACGATCAACTTTCTTCAGAATAAACAATGTTAGCTACAGCGTCGTGAAAGGTTTTATTATCTGCAATAGCTGCAATATCGGGGGGATGGTGGTGGTGGTGAAAAGCATTTATTCATCTATATGTACAGAGAGGTGCTCGGGGAGAGGCCCCTAGTGGGTATCGCCCCTTACAGTAGAAGGCGGAGTCCCTCATTCCTGGACCCCGTTGGTCCTGACCGCTGCGCAGGTCCGCCGAACCAGGGCCTGTTGGGCCGAGAGTTCCTGGCAGCCGAGCAGAGCCGCCTCCCAGTCCTCTCGGGTAAGGGAAGGGGTGATGGGGAGGAGAGAAGGATTTTGCCTGCGTGCCCAAACCATGTGAATGGTGTTGGCCACCTCCCCACAGAACGAGCAGCGGCCGTCAAAAGAAAGGTCAAAGTGCTTGAGAACCACCGGGCACAGCAGGGTGTTTGTAAAGAGCATAAGGAGAGTTCTTACGCCAGCTTTACCCAGTTCCTTCATAGGAACGGGTAGTACCGGTGTTCGGCACGAAAGTGCTCAGTAATGTCTTTAAAAGAAAGAAGAGGGCTGTGGTCTGGGTTAAGGTCCTCCCAAGGAACGCCTGGTGCCCGGTAAGTGAGTGCGCGGGCTGCCTCATGGGTGGCTTCGTTACCTGGCATTCCTTGGTGACCGGGAACCCATATTTATTTATTTATTTATTTATTTATTTATTTATTTATTTATTTATTTATTTATTTATTTATTTATTGTACCCTCAGGGCCAAAGGCATTACAGAGGGGAGTGGGTTTAGGATAAACAACAATGAAATAGAATACAGTGAAAATAGGTATTACAAAGAAATTTCCTCCAGAATAAAACAAATAGCAACATCCAGAAAACGTAAATGGTATAGAAACAATGTATACAATACAGTGAAACAGATAAAACACACAATCAACTTACTTCAGAATAAACAATATTAGCTACAGCGTTATGAAAGATTTTATTATCAGGAATGGCTGCAATATCGGGGGGAAGGCGGTTCCATTCCACAGATGTGCTGGAAAGATATGACTGAAAAGAAGATTTGGTGTGGCATGTTGGGATGCCAACCTTGCGGCGGTGATCGATGCGACGTGAAATGTATTCTGGGGGTGATATGAAATAGTCGTAAAGCGCAACGTGATTATATAGGTTGTGAAGTAGTGTTAGGCGACCAATTTTACGCCGAGATTGTAACGGTGGGAGTGAAAGGTTAGATTTCATGGCTGTGATGCTTGCCGTACGGTTGTAGGGGCCCGGCCACGGTAGGGGTTATGCGCAAAGGAGAGCGTAGTAGCAGTCTTATAGCATGTGTTCACACATACCACACCGGGAAGGAAGGGATTAAGGAAGTGGTTAAAGGGACAGCTTTATATATATATATATATATATATATATATATATATATATATATATATATATATATATATATATATATATATATATATATATATATATATATATATATATATATATATATATATATATATATATATATATATATATATATATATATATATAAACGTTTACGCTTGCTTTCGCTGTTTCATGACCTACGTAGCGTTGCGTGAGCGCAGTCAATTTTAAATTTTTTACTTTTTTTCAGAAAAAGCTAACCGCTGCCAGAAGTGAGTGTTTAAGATGAAAATAGGCGAACTTGGAGTCGTAGCCGGCGTCAGTAGTTTTTTTTTTCTTTCAAAATTATACCGCCAAGAGTGTTAGTTTCTCGCCCCAGAGTTACTCGTGCGAGCAGTCTTAGCAGGTACTGTTTGAGGCTAATACTAGGAAGAAATAAACGAAAAATAACCGGTGATAATACGAGCAAGCAATCAAGTGCACCCCATCGTAAACCTAATTATGTTCTTGCTATATAACCGCCGATGTCACGCCGACTGGCATGCAGCGACAGATTAATTACGGACCAAGGTGAATATGACAAGGCCCGCTGGTAAAGTTAACGGCACCAAAGTCATTAGGCCCTTATGTATGAGCAATCTTTGCTTTGCCAGGAACAGCGTCATGCTGTCAACGGAAGAACAGGTGGCGGCAGAGCATGCGCTGTACCGTAATACGCACAGCACAATTATCCGCGTACACCAGTGATGATTACGTCCACTCTGCCTTCTTCTTTCTATGAACACGACAGCCCTGAATAAGAACCTCCTACTTCGAAGGATAAAAAATAAGCCAAGTGAGCACTAAGCACACAAAGAGCGGAACAGCTTACAACCCAAGAAAGGAAGGCGCGAAGCCTCTCCATGAATAAATGCGAAAGCCGTGTAGTCACTCTGGTGTCCAAGTTTGCGTAAGGCTATTGACATTGCTGCCCGCGCCTCAATTTGCTGAAGAGCTTTGATCAGTGGCGCGAACGCGTTCTTCTTCTTTTTTGCTGACGCGAGGTCTCGCCGTACGTTGCAGCTCTCACGTTTTTCAGCTTGCATTTTGTGCCGCTACCCCGGTTCGAGATAAGGGGCGTGAAAACAGTCAAGCCTTCATTTTTGTTAGCCCCCCCCCCCCCCCTTTTAAGCATTGAATGTTGATTCAAAGCCGACCCTTGTGACGCGATTAAAACCGAAGTCTTTTCGTTTTCTTTTGGCAATGAAGTTTGCGAATGTGTGGAAGGAGCGTGGACCTTTGCCCCCAGAGCTTGTATAGAATGAATTTAGAGGCCACTTAGGACGGAGCACGTCATATCTTCAGCGACAAGCTGCGCGGCCTTATTGTGACCGTGAAAACAGAAAATCCGTTTCAAACAACCTGATTAGTTCGTCTCGGTCTCCAAGTCACCGAAGCGCTGCTTCTTCAAGCCGCAGCGCAGCCTTTTGGGAGTACTGTGAGATTAAAAGGCGCAGGATAAACCTGCGCGGTCATTCGTGATTTTTACGCAGCCTAGCGCAGCCACCATGTTTTGAACGATATATCCTCGAGTGAACGATTGAAATCTACTTGCTTGATTTCTCAAGTATGCCCACCAGCAAGATGCTCTGTGAACGTTGTTGCAATGTTCCCAGAAATTTAGCGATGCAGAAAATTGAAATATGTATATTTGCCTTCATGAAAGCCGCAACAGGCGGCAGGCTAAGTTTCAGTACATTTCGATGCTTCGCGGCTGCTTGGTTTGTGTGACCACGTGGTTTCGTTTTTGACGCGCCTCGATTTGCAAGGGCGAAGCAGCAGAGGGACTCCAAGTGCTCCTCGGACGAAGTTCATGCCGCGGCATGCACCTGCGACGAGTAAACCACCTGTGGCTAGCTAATGTTACACGAGCCTCCATGTTAGGAAACGCACCGCTCGGTGTGTTCGCATCATCAACGTACCAAGATGCTGGACAGCATAACCAACGCTGCGAGGACTATTACTACGGAATTTAAATATGTCCGTACGGACCAGTCTGTACTCCTCAGTTTTGACGGTGGATCGGCGATGACAGCTGCCGCACCTGTAGCTTGGCTTGATGTCGACTCCTCGGCGCTCGGACTATCTTGCCAGAGCTTCAGGCCCTCAAAAGCATCGCACGCTGTGTGAGGCCGAGGTCGCTGAAATGCAGGCCGCAGTTCTTTGTGAGAAATTCGTTGTCGGGATCGGGAACGGGATCCGTCGCAACGCTGGTGCAAACGTAAACGAAGCGATGACAGCTGACAGAGGCTTTCATGTCCGGCCGTTGGTAGTTTGCATTTCGGCTGCTGCTAGGCTGCACCGCTCGCTTCCAGTATACGCGGAGTCAATACGTATGTCAGTTTACGTCATTTTCCGGATATTTCGTCATCAGAGAGTTCCCAGTTTGAATCAAAGCGGCGGGAATGTTAACTTCGAATTCAAATCTATTAGAAATAAATGCATTTTTCGCTGGACGTGCAGCAACAAAGCCATGAAAAGCCAAACTATCGAGTTTCGCTAATAAAAAAGTTTTATAGAGTTGTCCTCAGTGTTACTTTAGGAAAATCGCATTATAAATCTGTGCAGTTTCGATGCAACAATGATCCGTGATGCAGCAATACAGGGTGATGCAGCAGTGATTCCACATTCGGCTCTCTCAGGTTAATCCCCAACCTCCTCAGCTATCATCTGCGCCGGATCTACTTTGGGTTGTCTCTTGCCTTGTCCCGAAATATGCCTCAAAGAGCATCCTTCGAATAGAACGGCAATTTTCGGATGTGCTTATTTTGGCTCCGCTGACTTTTGCCCCAACTTATTCTGCCGCGTGCGGCCACTTCGCCGGTTTTCTTTCGTAGACTTGCCCCGAGCCAACGACAACAGGAGTGGCATCGGTCTTGTTGCCTTTGGCTGCTGTCAAGGCTGCATGTTTTCTTTCTCAGGAAGCACATAACAAAAAAGGGCTGCACAACCAAAGAGCCAACGCGAAAGCGTCGTCGCTGCTGCCATTTAAGCCGGCGCATTTCACAATCCTCGACCGGTTGGCGCAGCGAAGAGAGACGAAGTCGTCTGCCACCGAGTAAATCTTTACCTGAAGCACGAAGGCCTCGCGATGTAGTTTTCGCAACTGGCGAAAATGGCGCTGTTTCCGAGAGTGGCCTAATCTCCGTCTAACGCTGATGACGTGGGTAGTCAGTTATGAACTACTTAGACGCGTGACTAGCATCTGAAATTCTGTTGGAATAATAAAAATTAAAAGGGTGATCAGAGTAAGCCGCTCCAAGGCTGCGCGATCTTCCTAGTGTAAGACGATACAACAGGCTCTGATCAGGGGTTCGATGGTCATCGTTGATAGCACACGCCAGCGCTTAACTGCGCGCTAACTAGTCAAGCTGCGTCGGACCAGTCCACCGTCGCCTGTGCCAACGAGGCGCGAAAAAGTCATCTGCGAAAGGGGGGAGATACGCACTTCGTATTTTTCCTAACCAAGTCTACCTGCTCACACGTGTAGAAAATTGGGCGCAAAATGCACGTCAGGGGCGCGCGGCCAGCCATTGATAATGCGATTGCTTCGAGAGCGAACCGACGGCACGGCAGCGACTGCGCCACCGCTTCCACCCGGCTCGTTGGCAGGCCAGCCTATGAGAGGCTCAGTGGCGTCTAAATTCCTCATCAAGTGCGTGGGGAGAAGCGCGCAGATTACACCTGCAAGTCGCCTCGTAATGAGCAGACAGCGCGAGGCGGACTCCTTAATCCGCTCGCGCTGAAATCGTCTCGTTGTTTCTCCTTATTCTCCTTGTGATAACTCGATTAGGCAACACTTCAGCCTCTGTCGCCCTGAAAATGGCAGAGGGCGCCTCCTTCGAGCTAGCTTCACCACCTACTACCGCACACACGAAGGTTGCCGAACCGTCCTTTATCAGCGCATGAAAAAGAAGGGCCGGCTCTCAAGCCGCTTTCACGAAATCAGATTTCTGCTCCAACTACTACCCGGGCTTGGCTTAGTTTAAGAAAGGGGCCAACGCACTTGTGCGTCGAGTATACGGGGGGAAAGCACTTCACCTGAGCCGGCTTAGTGGCGTCGGACAGCCACAACAGCGGCTGCTCGCTCCGTCTTTCTGCCTCGGCTGCGTACCAGAAGCCGGACATCGTTAAGAGATTATCGTCATTAAGAGGCGAGCACAGCAGCTACTGAAACGTTAAGGGGCGGGGCTGCTTTGATGAGACCTAGTCAGTTATGGTTATGTATTTTTTTTACCAGGTTTCCCGTCCGGCATACTAAAGAGAGGTTAGATGAAAGGGCACAAACGGCTGATTTCGCAAGGCCTGAGGGAAAGACGCCGCAAACGCCTGGCTCTTATATGGAGTGCGCGTTTATACTTCCTCGGGCCGATTAAATGCTAATACACTCTCTATCAAGCCGCTAGTGCAAGTTGCTCGCACTCTACTCCTTGTGAGAGAGCATGACGTCAGGGGGGCCTCATTTGGCAACAATTTTTACGGTGGACACAGGGGAAAAAGAATATTGGTTGAGGCAGGCAAAGAATTTGGAGAAGCGATTAGGAACAGTGATGCGGTGACCATAGCTGGTGCGTTACAGGGTAAGATGGAGACGGCGAGAAGACAATTTTTGCCAGCCAAAAAAAAAAAAAAAAAGACGCACATAAGGGAGAATAATACAGGACAAATATTGTATTAACAACTGCAATTTTATTTAACACAGACTGCTCAGTAACAGCCACGCATGCGCGAAGTCAGGACAGGTAATCTACACAACGTCAACATGCCCACCATTAGGTCTTGATTGCGAGGAGAGGACAGTGTCCTTTAGCAGTCCTACTCGGCTCCTTACAGCGAGAAAATTCGCTAAACATAAAAAATTGGGACTCCAGCTCGCTTTTGGTGACACATTTGTTAACGAAAAAAGTCTTTTATCACTTCACGTGGGTGCTGCTACCGGGAGACTCTTTTCTGCAGACTGTCTTACTGTTTACTTCTAGGCGTGGGACAGATGAGCAGGTGCCAAAGCTGCGTTGGAGCAGTCAGAACCTGTCGGACACTCAGTTTAGAGGGAAAAAAAGTGAATACAGATGGCGCCTTCAAGTAGAAACGTGACCGAAGGCGAAAACGAAAGACAAATTACTTTAAAACTATCCGAGATCCTCAACAAAAACATGTTGTCTAAAGGCAACGAAAGGCAGGGGCTAATCACGTATACCGCGGCTTGCGGCAGCTAAAAGAGGTCTGCCTCGCTCAATCACTCACACGTTCGCGCAACCCGTCTGCGACAACCGTGTTCCCCATTCGTTCTCAGCGTGCCTTTCTGACAAGCGTTTCTTCCCGAGGCAATCTTTCCTCCTCGCTTTCTGCCTCCCTCAACGCGATTTTCTCCTCCCTTCCTCCTTTACCCGCCTCTTTCTCGTTCTCATTAACACGCAGTGTGCGGGATGCCACCGCTTTCTTTTAACAAGAGCAACTAAAAATAGAGTTATCATTCACGGCAAGCGAAGGGAAAATTGAGAAAGCAAGAATACCGTTCACTGCACTTCCGAAAACATTCAGTGTGCACCTGCAGAGACAGGAGCGCCGCTGTTGCTGGTGTGCTTCGGTGCGAATTGAGCGCTCCATGTACGCAGTTGCCAATCCTTCGCATTGTTTTATTTTCTCTCTCTGTCTCTTAAAAGGCAAGGCGAGTCAGCAACGCCGAAACTCACCACAGGGTCACATTGTCTCGCGTGGAGCCAGCCAGCCAGCTCGGCGGCTGCACATTACTGTGCTGCTGCAAAGCACGACGTTGTCGTCGCGTCGCTGCGGCACGCTTTGTGCAAGCCGACCTCGTGTATATGCCGCTCGCGTGTCTGCTCAGCGAGGCGACGACGGCTGCGATGGCGACGAGCCATCCCCGCTTTTGCCGAGGTGGCAGAGTTTTTAGTTGCCGGTGGCGTTGCTTCCCACTTCCACCCTTTCTCTCTCATAGGCGCGGCTGGTCGGATAAAGATAGCGGCCCCACCTCGAACACCCCGCCCCCCCCCCCCCCCCCCCCTTATTTTTGTTTGAGCGCTGCCGCCCGGCTTCCTCATGCCGTCAATATATATTCCGCCCGCACACTCTCGCTCGCCAGCATCCCTCCTCCGACCTCTCCTCCCCTTTGCCTCAGTTGTGCTAACGGGGCAGCGCTGGCCGAGCAGCAACCAGGCTGCTTTCCGCAAGCACGTAAGCGCAATGCCATAGAAGCGCGGCCGAATGAAAGTGGCACCCCTCCCCCCTTTCTCTGGTCTTGTCCCGTGGCCCATTGTCTTGCACTACTGCTGCTCCTGGTGCTGCCCGAGCACCCTACAGCCTTCCTTCTCTTCTACCACTGCCCCACGTTGGAACGCGGCGCTGCTGAAATCCGCTCCTTTATAGTTCGCTCTAGCCTTTCCTTCCCTTTTTCCCCGTTTTCTTTTCTTCCCTATCCTTATCATGCTAGTTAGCACCACCTCCCCCAAATGGGCCATGAAACGTTTGGACCACAGTCCTTTTCGCGTCTCGTTCTCTGGCAAATGTTCTTGCAATTTGCTCTTGCCTTCCCACTCCCTTCTTTTTCTTCTTCCAGACCCCCCCCCCCTTTTTAATGCCTGCTGCTCCCTAGTTCTCGCTTCCTTCTGCTCCCTTTTTTTACACTTCTCTGGCTTTCTTTTCTTCTTGAATTCCTCGCTTAGTTTTCTCTCCAGACACAACTCCCCCCTCTGTGTCTGGCCCTCCCTCGACGGTTGGCTGATTATGCTTCGCATCAGTGTTCGGCGTGCAATGCTGGTTTCTTCTCCTGCCCTTCTTCCCTTCCTACCCCTCCTCTCCACCCACTTTCAAAGCCTTCTCGTGGAGTTCACTTCCGCGTTTACGGCTTCAAACTGTGCCACCGCTTTTTACGGCTTCGGAATCCGAATCCTCTTTCCTACAGGCGTAGCCGTCAAAGCAAGATGCTCTCTCTCTCTAACCCTCCTCCTCTCCTTTGCGAGAGCAGCGCGATTCAGTTGCGCTGTTCCGTGCGACGTGCGCCAGACGATATCACGCAGCACTGAGCGCCATGAGCGCCCCCCCCCCACCCCCCTCTTCTTTTTTTGTTATGTTCTTTATTGCCAGGCGCTCTGGCTGCTCGCATTCGATGCGCGAACAGGGCACGCATGAGTTCATGCTAGACACACTTTTGCACACGAGTGAAGAGTACCGTATGGGAGCCAACTTAGGCCACCACTAGTCTCGAGCCTCCTCCCGCTCGTCAATACAGTGTTCCAGACAAAAAAAAAAAAAATAGAGGGAGGGAGGTTTTTGTATCCAAGCATTGAGCATAGCTTCGAAACACTAGTTTAACATCCTGGGGTCACTCGTGACGCATTCCGAGATGGCGCTAGTAAGCGCATGTCATATATGTTTCTCGTTCTCGTCCCTCGCATCTTACGCGCTGCTGACGTCCAAATTAATATTGTAAATTCTGGGATATAACGCCCTGAAGCGACACGTGGGTTATAATGGAGGCTGTAGGGCAGGACCCTGATTCATTTTGACCGCCTGGGCTTCCTTATCTTGCGCTGACATCGCACACCACGCAGAAAAAATGTTTTGCTCGGCAGGTCATCATCGTCATTGCAACAATCAGGTTGATTTTCGTCGTGAGCTATGTGCACATCCATAAATATCAGTAGTACGGGAGGAGGTCCCGAAGTATACACACCTTCAATGAGGAAATGAATTTTGTGGTTAACGTACGAGGCAGTTAAATAAAAAAGGAACATACAAGAGTGGAAAGCCGGAAATTTATTGTACAATGCTAACGAGAACAAGGAAACAAATTACAATTTCTAAATACAAAAACAACGCCAAAACAGAACGTTTTGTTTAAAATGATTGAACCGAACTTACAACTGCGAAAGAATATGAGGACAAAAAATCAGCGCAATCACTCTTGGCCATAGGGATGCTTGGACACTGGTGCACGCGCCACCCCAGGATGCTTGATGCACGCGCATTGTGCACGAAAGCACTGGACGTATAAGGTGCTTCAATAACCTGCCTCTTGCTTCAACCATACCGGCTCACATATGGCGCAAAACGTTTCGACCCCTACTATAAAAGCAGTAGCTAACGCCAATACGCCATCTCGTCGTCGGGCATGGCACAACACAGAGATGCATTAAAAAACAGCCATTGCAGCCGGTCATTCTGCTCGTCAATGTCAATGCCTACCAATGTCATGCACCCTCTGCTGCATAAAATTTGAGGCCCAGTGATAATAATAATAATAATTGGTTTTTGGTGGAAAGGAAATGGCGCAGTATCTGTCTCATATATCGTTGAACACCTGAACCGCGCCGTAAGGGAAGGAATAAAGGAGGGAGTGAAAGAAGAGAGGAACAAATAGGTCCGTAGTGGAGGGCTCCGGAATAATTTCGACCACCTGGGGAGCACACGGGCGCCTTAGCGTTTTTCCTCCATAAAAACGCAGCAGTGGTCCGAAACAGAAACGAGTGCGAAGTAGACGGATGCGTTAAATTCGCGCACATACGGTAAACTCGCCCCGAGCTCGACGCCAGTCTTCGCCTTGCTCCTTTTCATCTTCAGACGTCGTGGTTCGGGCCGTCAAAAAAAAAAAGAAAAAAAATAGGGCACCCTGCTCAGATTCCCCCCTTTTTTCTTAATTTCGTTTGTTTTCTTCTTTTCCTTTCTGTTTTTCACTGCGTGCGCGTCTCCCCACCCTCTCGCCGAGCTTTGAAGACGACAACCAAACCAGTTTCAGGAGGAGCTGCACTCGGCGCTACAGTCCACGCACACTCGCGCTGCCCTCGACTCGCCGTCACTGAGTGCAGAGTTGATCTACTGACTAGAAAGAAAACGGGCGGGCCCACTCTCCGGGGTGACTATCATGCAAACGCCTCACGATAGCCGCCCGCTGCACTGCAGGCCGAATACAAAGTGTACTCATCTGGCAATAATGGTCTTTTCAGATCACTTCATTTTAACCTATCCCATGATTACCGCAGTTGCCATGACAATCAGACTTGTAGAAGGCATTACGTGCAACGTATTTAAGGTCAGGACGCTTATACATAAAATGATCGGTTTAAGTTGAGTTTAACGCGCGTTATATCAAGGAGCTGTAAATTTTGTGTCTCTTTTCTGTGTGTGCAAGGGCTGTTGGAAGTGCCGTGATGTCTCCACAGAAAATTTAATTAGCTCAACCTCACCTCCGGTCATCAACGACCCTCTCCCTCCTCCGGCAAGGAGCAAAAGGGGCCAGCGCTCCTAACTGCGACACAACAGCAGCAACGGCAGTGGCCAGGACCGGCTGAAGCAGGCCTCCGGACAGCGAGCGGCGAAATTCTAAAACCATTTTTGAATGCGCGACACGGCGCGGAGGAGCTGTAAAAAAAAGAAAAAAAAAACATTCTGCGCGTGTCCAGAGTTGGAAGCTTTCGCGGCTCCCCATCCTCCTGCGTCCCCTTCACAGGCCGTTTATTTTCTTGCGCTGGTGCGTGCGTCGCCAACGGCGCTCGGGAAGATAACCTGGCCTAGAAATCAAAGGGAGAAAATGCGCGCGAGAAATGGGAAGGGATGTAAACACGCCAAAAAAAAGTAAAAAGAGGCAGAGACACACGAAATGGCTTCGAGAAATGTGCTTTCGAAATCTGGCAGCTTTTTTTTTGTATGTGTGTGGCAGCAGTAGTGCGGGAACACAATTTGCAGTTGTCGATGGCAGTTCTTTCTCTTAAAATTTTCTGCTCTATTCTCAACTTGCGCTTCTTTACCTTATTGTCTTTTTACGGTTTTGCATGTATCTGCGTTGGCTCCCTAGCTATGATGCTTTCTTTCCCATTTCCACCCGGAAACATAAAAGCGTAAGGTGACGTCGCTAGAATTGCTACCGACGACTGGGAAAGTTGGAAGCAGCTGTTCGTTCAAAAGCGCTCTAATCTCATCCTGCGTGGCCTTGCTGGCACTGATGCTACAACTACGGCGTCACCTACTCATTTGTAGGCTTTTACGGCAAAAGTTTCAGTGGGAAATGGGGCCACAGGTCGGCGCAGCTGTGCCATCGGCACCGAATCCGCGCTTCTCGATATATCTTATTTTGTTCGCAGATTGAGTTGGACGCTCTATATAACCCGTCTTTAGCGGGCTTGGTGACGTATGCACCAAAACAAACGCACGTTTTTCGTACTCATTTTCTCCGGCCACCTCGCGTAAGGGGTGAAGCACGCCTGAGCTCCGGACCTTGTTAAACTTTTGTCTATCCCTGTTGCACTTTTGCTCTTACTCTCATTGTTTGACTTTACATTTAAATCAAATGACAGTGCGCAACACGCAAAGTTTTGTGTGCACGCAAACACACCTGAATTTCGTTGTATACAAACATCTGCGCATATATAGGTATATATTTCTCAGATACTCGGATATTGTGGGCTCGAGGAAAACCATTGTGTTCGCACTCCCCTCTTGAACATCTGCCACACCACGGCGGTGCTTTTCTGCCTGCTTGTTGCAAGCATTCATTAGCTAGGGACGGGCTGGATGGTGCAGCTTGTTAATCGCTACCTTCTCATTGGTTCTGTATGCCCCTTGCTTACGACTAAGTAAAAGTACTTAAGCCCGGTCCTGTTGACTAAAATTAGATCAAAAGGTCCTTTCTTGCTTTCTCTGGGAAACTAAGAGCACAAATACCAAGAAGATTTGCTAGAAATAAAGCATGAATTTAGAGTAAAGTGTTCGGTTTTATTATCTTGATACATTTATTGATATTTATGGATGGCAAAGGAAGAATTTTGAACAAATTTTTAGCAGATAATGCGGAGATACCAGCCAATGTCTCGGTAGCGAAATACGCATGCACTTGGACCAAGCAGCCAAAGTAAACCCGGCCAGCCACTTTGAGAATCGTTCTGTCCCTGCGGCATATTTTTTATATCTGGTTTGCTTCGTTCTTTTTCTTTTTCAAACATTTTTTTTTCTTTGACGCAAGCAGCTGTGTCCGGCATTGCGCTCGGCGGCGCAGGGAAACCGTCTTGAATAATAAAAAAAAATTCCTGTCTCCACTTCGTGCACCGAGCGTGAGCTGCCTCCATCCCACGAGCCAACTGCTTTTCGGCCACGCGGAACTCCGGCAGAATGACAACCGGTGGTCACTTTTGTTTACTTTGTTTCATTCCTTTCTTGATGATCGCGTGGTTTTCTTTTTTTAGTGTACTGTTTTGTTGCACAAATTCCTTGCGAATTCTATTAAGGTGGGCCTGTTCTACTCATCGTGTTGTTTACCTTTCGCATATATCCTTTCTTTGCGTGTCTGTGTTTTTTTCGGCTACACAATCCGGGCGTCTGTCAGCTTAGTTTTCAATTTGTATTCGTTTTGTTAGACATGTATAGCAAGTAATATGGCTGTACTAGTATCCTTAGTTGTCGCTGAATGCGCAGGGTTTCAGCTTCACTCTGTGTTGGTATACCTTGGGTTGTCACCAGCTGCCGCGCACTCTGCCAAGCCTCGGTGTCAGCGAAAATCCTTGGGGTTTTGATGGAATTTCTTTTTGAAGACACAATGTCAACAATATTCTCGTTTATCCCGTTTTCGACGGCGCAAGGTTCATTGCTGATGTTTCGTAGATATTGTTGCGAATTTTTCTCCTGAAGTTAAGCCTTCCTATCCTTAAGAATGACTTGGCACGGAGGAACGTAATTTCAATTTGCAGAGACATGGATTTATAGTGTCAGGTCTTAATTTCTTAATTCTTCTCTTTCTGTAGTTCGAAAATTGAGTGCATGTAACTATAGGCTTGTTTGTTGGTTTCGTACCTTGCGCAGTTTTGTTCGAAGATCTCGTTCTGATTTATCAGGTTACAATACGAGTTTTCTTCGAATGCCATTTTTGAGCTTTAGGTAGTTTTACCTCATCGCTGCTTTCATAGTTGTACTGGGCTCTTATTGCTTGTGCAAAACGAAAAGTCACACCTCTGGTTAAAAATCCTAACTACATCCCAACTACGCAGCAGCGCAGACTAAAATATAGCATAAAACAGGCATTGGAAATCACGAGCGCAAAGGGCACTGCGGGTTTGAAAGAGGGCTTCATCGGGTGTGCTTTTTTTTGCGTAGTCCTTTGGTGCCTTCCTATCCAGTGTGCGATGTCTGTTGCTTTTTTGTTTCGTCTCTTTTTAAAGACAGCGCTGGCTGCTGTACTGTTTGTGTGCTGTGAGGTTTTTTGTTGTTGTAAGAATGGAAAGCAGGACCTCTCCTAATCCGCATTATTTAGAGAATTCGTCCAATGATATCCCTCTGTGTAGGCGCAGTTCAGAGACACACTTCACGCATGAACAAGAAATCGCTTGGACGTCCTTTGCCAGCCTCTGAAAGATCGGTGGTACGTCCACTAGAATGTGCTGCCAAAATAGTTTTCTAGCAACTTGTACAAAATATGCTCGCTGATAAAGGGCAGTATTCTCCCAGTGTGTAAGCACACTCCAAGCGATAAGTCTAAACGAACGAAAATACCTTGAAATTTCTTTTTCTTCAGTGTAAGCAGTGTCAGGATTTGTTCACAAGCTCGTTGAAGGCGCGGCTCTTATGTGTTTAGTCAGTCCGTTTGGGCGTCATTCCTTCCGTGCCTTGCTTCAGATTCAGCTAGATAACAAGAAGGGGGGAGGGGGTGGATAACAAAGAACTTTAGCCTGTTTTTTTTTCTGACTTTATCCTCAATGCTTCTTTCAAACGCGCTAAAGACACAATTCATTCCTACACAGTTTTCAATTGTCTCATATTGCACACACTCAAGCTTTTCTTTTATTGCTTTTTTCTTGTGTAAAATGTCGCACATATAAAACTGAATTCAACTTTTACATCTCCTGTCGTTATTTTTTTTTTATTGCTTCCGGTCTTCTCCCACTGCGCATTGCAGCCTTCCGTGTACGCGTGCGTCGCAAATTTCACATCTCTGCATCTTCTGGTACCACTCATACAGTTTCTTCCTAGGGGCCAAATTCAAGCCCATTCAAAGGCACGCTGAGATCGTTTACATATCTACAACCCTACTGGTGGCCTCGAGGCCTACTAATTCTGCTTGGTACTGCACCAGCAAAGACAGGAGCACTGACCACCGTCACTCGCAAAACACACGCAGGCCATATGTGCTGCTAGACTTTATCACGAGGAAGTAATGCAAGAATAATACAAACGAATAAGGCAGTGGAAGTGTTTGCTGCTGATTGAATTTCGCACCACGCTACGCAATCGGTGTGCGTAGAAAAAAAATATAGAAGAAAGGTAACACAAGCGACACGTAATTTTTTTTATATTCCTGTTTTTTCGCTATTCATGTACACTTCTCCGGGTGCAATAGAACCTCGCTGACGGTCAGCGCTTTGTTTACACCCATTGTTCACCGCGTTCTGCGCTGTTTACTCGAAACCAAGCACACGCGCCGACCAGCCAACATCTCCACTGTTGTAAAGTCTAGACTTGGAATCATTGCCGTTGCTGGTGGCACAGGTGAACTCTAAACACAGACGACCGATTTTAAGCGCGAAGCGACCAGAAATATATATTGCTGTGTATAGAGGTCTGACTGCTTTAACAGTGAAACGCAGAGAAAAAAGGAGCCAGTCGCCCATGCTTTAGACCCATCAACATAGAGGCACTGAGCCAAATTGGACTGACAAAAAACGGAAGCTTGAACTTGAAAAGAAGCCCAAGCTTTGAGCTACGTGGAACGCTGCTTTTCAGTTTCAGAAAGAGAGAGTAAGCTTTTCTACCAGGCGTTGTCGGAACGTTGCACAAGGAAGTCACCGCGTTCACACGCGAACGATAAAATAGGGAAAGAAGAAATTGCGGAGCGCACTTAAGACTACTTACGTGCTGTGAATACGAAAGGATGCAAGCGTGGTGTTGGGCTGCGGCGATGGCGTACTACGCTAATGCAGTGACCAGTGAAGCTGATCTACTCGCGCCGCCCGAATGGAAGTTGATGAAGTCGACGATACCCAAAACAAAAGCGAGAGACTGGCAGTTAAGTGTGCGGGGTGTGTTGCTGCGGTGATGGCGTAGTCAACAAAATCATACAATACAGTATGCACGCAAGAACCGCCAGACAACCTAAACTTAAGTAGAAAAGCTAAAATTCTCTAATTTCCCTGAAGGTTTAAATGAACGGGAGCCATTGAAATGTGGGATTCTAAAGTTTGATTATTTCAATATATTGTTATGAAGACGAAGAAGAGGGCAGTGGCGCGGGACGGAGTGCTCGCGCTAGGCCCTTGAGCCATTAAATCATATCTTCATTCTGTCATCATGTCGTGCCTTCCTTGGCTTGCCAACACGTAACATTTGGTGTGAGGTGCGGGGTACTCATCGTCATCTAGTCCCCGGAGCATCGCCGCCTTCTGCTCGCCTTCGTCGTCAGCCGAGGGGACCTGGGCTCCGCCGCCCGGCTCAACCCCAGCTCGAAATGACCAGAACCGATCAGCCGCTTTCCCCCGCCCCGTCCCCAGCCCCGAACACAAGACACGACGACCAGGACCTGACGTACGATGACCCGACTATGACCCGAACCAAGACGGCACCCCCGCCCAGGCTGTGCGGCGATCCCTCAACCCTTGACCTTGGGCAGTGGGTGACCGACCGCTGGACCTGAAGCTCCGGGGGCAACCGTCCACCAGATCATCTGCTTTATATTTGTGGAAAGCCTTTCATCTTCTATCCTTCCTGATCATCCTCATTGTCACCTTATCACTCGTAACTCAAGCAATCGATCGGGACGATCGCTCGGAGGACCGGGGTCATGTTATGAAGACGAAGAAGAGGGCAGTGGCGCGGGACGGAGTGCTCGCGCTAGGCCCTTGAGCCATTAAATCATATCTTCATTCTGTCATCATGTCGTGCCTTCCTTGGCTTGCCAACACGTAACAATATCTCGCAATTGCTTCCTTAAAATATTCTCTAACAGGCCGTGCGCCAAGATCTGCGTGACGCGCCACCATCCTGCTCCTCGATATATTATGCAATACTAAAGCCATGAAAAGATGGTAAGGAACACCATACTTGTTTTCAATCGGGAGGTATCTAACGCCCTTAGGGTCAAGCGGGAAATCCTTCTTAAGAGTCCTTTGGTGGACATCGCAGAAAAAAAACGCGTCTCGGAAGTCCGAGAAAACATGCTTAATCGTTTCATCTTTTTTTACACAGAACGTAGTGGACTCCCCATGGCACAAATAATTCCTTCTCCTGCAGCCACTTTTTTACAGGGCAAGTGCCTCTTTTTAAATGAAAAAGAAATGCAAACGCGAAATAAAGGCGCAGCGCTCTAATGCAGTGTCCAGCGAAGATGATCTGTTCGCACCGGCCTCGGTTCGAAACTCACTTTGAAAGAAACTGCCTTTTACGCGACAGCGTAGAAAGCTCGTTCGGTATAGAGAAGCCGCCGGCGTAGTAGTAATCGGCACCGCGTGTCGGAAATAATCCTGGGCTGCGTAAAAAAAATTGTATCATGGCAATTTAAGGTTCTATTGATTAATAATTGATTGATGTGTGGTAGGCGATGACGAGCTAATGAAATCATTGTAGTTAATTGACTACTGGTATGATTAAAGAAATTAAAGATGAAAAATTAGGAAAAGGGGGTTCAATGCTTGATGATGCTAATTATTACATTTAGATTGTTTAATTGATCGCTTAATTAATTTAAAGAATCGAAAAAATCAAAAATGCGTTCAAAGGTTTAAACCGCTCAGAATGAAAAGCTTAACCCACTACTCTATCGTGTCATACCCTTAAGACGGAGATTAAGTTTTCTCTTCAATTTTTTAATTTTTTTTTCTGTTGATGTAGACACTGCCGATGACGTCATAAGGTCACGTGGGGCTTTCGGTCCGTTCATCGTAGACGGTAGGTCAACGCCAGATTTTCTGACTGACGACCCATATAATGTTTTCGGTTTAAAAATAAAAAAGAAAAACATCAATATAAATTGTGACGTAAATATGAGATGTACCGAATTATGACGTTTGGGAGCAAGTGAGCCAATGGTGTTTAGACGTGCTTAAAGCCTAAGGAGTTGTCGCTTAGCCGGGGCTATTCTCGCAGAAGACTTACCTTGTTAAGGCGCGCAATGAAATGCGATCCCAGCGTTCTGTTTTAATTACTTTCTCAAAACGAACAGAAAAGTAATCACGGAAACGGCTTTCTTTTTCTACTTGGCCATGTTTGTTTTGCGCAGCTTGTCTACTTCATTCGTGCCCACGAGCTCCACTCGGAATAATAACTTCGAACAGGCGCTCTCTCAAGTTACCGTCAAGGTTACGAAGCCGTGCGCAATTGCTTGCCACTCGCAATCCCCGTTGCGACACAGGACGCAGGAGCGCTTTTGCAAACATGGAGGCATAGAACGAAGGAAGAAAGAGCATGAGTTTGTACAGAAAGACAAAGCCTGCATGACGGAAAAGAGAGGATTTTACCGAAAAGAAAAAAAAAAGCAGTGTTTGCCCAAGACTGTGAAGGCGTCATCTGCAAAAGCCGAGTCGCTAGAAGTCCGCAGCTCAATTTACTTCCCGCATAAGAGCGGTGACATCACGGCCAAATGTGTGGCCTTATCTTCCTTCATAAAAAGAAAACAAAGCAAGGAGAAGGGCGCCTGTCTGTGACTTCGGAAGTAGCTTTGAACTTTTTAAAGAATTTATTGTCAAAAGCAAGAGTTTCAAGATATGAATATAGAACTGCTGGGACACAAAATGTTTAAGGGTCCTCGAACAATTTCAGTTACGCAATATACACAACGGCAACAATGGAGAAGGTTTGACACTCTTATTCAAGAAGACATTATTCCTGTAAATAAGACAATATATATTAATAAAAAATTATACATGTATGAACTGAACAAATATTCAATATGTGCGGGCATCAAAATACTTTATTTTTATGCTATGCATAACATGTTGCCGCTTTACAAAAAAAAATTGTTACGGTTTGTTCAAAAAGAACTGTTTAATGGTTCTCTAGAAGGAATGAAGTCCAGGTATAACTTTTTCAGTTGAAGTGAGAATATTCCAGTATGTAATTCCTTCAAATTCAAAGATGCGACGACCATAATCTATATTTGCCCTTGGAAGCAGAAAGCTGTGGCGTGAGGATGACTCCTCACATCGAAAGGAAGGGCGGAGAGAGAGACAGAGAGAAAAAATGAATGCCTTTAGCCTGTTGTAAAGCAGTGCAGCATTTCTCGTAACGTCTCCTTCTTCTCGGCGAATGGCCTCGTCTGTAGGAAGCTGTGGAACATTCAAGCACTCTGCGCATTCAATGATGTCTGGAGACTCTGCAGGCTAAAGCACAGGAAGAAAAAAGGAGATAAACTTTTCCTCTAAATGCGCATGCTTCAGGCAGTATGGACGACAGGAGGATGCACCACCCACTTTAACTATATCGAATAATTTCCCAAATGTCTGGCGTATTCTGCGTTTGCTACTCTCGAAAATGGGTAGTATATATGTGTCACCACCCCCGGCGCAGTGCTTTCATGTTTCCTTATTAGTATGCAAGATTAAAATTTCAATTTAAAATTTAGACAGCCTGCCCCACGCAAAGTACTCCGCCAGTATACCTACGTGGGGTGCAAACTGAAGGCTAAGATCAATATATAGCCCATATGTTTTCTCATAAGTCACTGTGGGGTATTGGCCCTCTAGACGAAGTCGTACATTATACAAAAGCTACAACTTTAGGTGCTTATTTGCCTTCGGTTTTGCTATGTGATTAGATACAGTGGGCATTAACTGCACTTGCAAACGCTTTTGCCTCCGTCGGGTGGAACGCTTTTGCATTTGTAAGTTTTGCTGACGAGGTACCAGTCTGCAAACTCGTTGAATGCTGACCCCGATTTAACTCTTTCTAACATCTGTCAGCGGGTATAGCCACCCGGCACACATATATCAGACACAAACTGATGCACGGACATGTGAGGACACGCGAATATAAAACATCTCCCTTTATTTTATTCGCTCAGGAGGAAAGAAGTACTTTGACACTATTTTTTTTTTCGCGTAATATTTGCAACGACAATAGTTTCCGTGACCGTTAAACAAATATTGAGAGTACTGGGTAAATAACAGATGATTCAGAAGCTGCAATGTATAGTACGTTTTCAGTGCGACTTAGCGATCCCCGCATATAGATGTAAGCACAAACATGCATTTCACTGAAAGATACATAACCCATAATTCAAAATACATACAAGGCCCTCGCATTATGCTATACAGCAGGATAAAAGCGACAGCTCGGGATGCGGAGGCTGGAGAGTACATCGCAAAAAACTGCCATTACACCCACCACTTTGGCGTGCTTCTCTCTAATCATTTGTGTAGCGCGTAGTTAAATAGCTCTGTCATCTTAGCTTTGCAAAGCGGTCATTAGAAAGCCTCAGATTGCTTTTAATGAAATGTTCAAATTCACGTCGCACCAGTTTATCCTGCGCTAAGAGACAGCATCCGAACAAAACCATCAATATATTAATGCATAACAAGTTTAGCGAGCACGGGGTGCGTTTGGTACTTAGTAATTAGTTTCATTATTTATATATTTATTTGGTTGCATAGTTTGTTCAGTTAGTTGACAGTTGGGTTGGATAGTTTCGTTAGTTAATAATTTATTTGTTTAGTTAGTGAACAATCAATATTTTAATGCATAACAAGTTTAACGAGCACGGGGAGCGTTTGGTACTTAGTAATTAGTTTCATTATTTATTTATTTGATTACATAGTTTGATCAGTTAGTTGACAGTTGGGTTAGATAGTTTCGTTAGTTAATAATTTATTTATTTATTTAGTTAGTTAGTTAGTTAGTTAGTTAGTTAGTTAGTTAGTTAGTTAGTTAGTTAGTTAGTTAGTTAGTTAGTTAGTTAGTTAGTTAGTTAGTTAGTTAGAGCGTTCACCTCGTTTACGGTTATGGGCCAACAACTATGGCCTTAGGAAAAGTACTAATGGCCACCTGTTTTTGGCCAATAACACCGCCACGCAGGTTCGACGATAGGCACGGTCGTAGATGGCAGACATGAAGGCTGGCGCTTTTGTACTGCCCAGCCTGCGTTCGCGAGAACTTTAATATTCGTGCCGAGCGCAGTTGTGAATATCACTACACAGATAATAGGCAACGGCTAAGCGTGAATGTTAACATCGACTGAGAGCGATCATGCTGCGTCTTACAATTCACTGAGAGAGTTGTCTCCTTCGCAGCTCATTATGGTTACGGACGCCCACTACGTCGAATTGGTCCGCTTGGTATACCGAGAAGCAAATAATAAAAAAGCAGCTCCGTTACTACAAACGTTTAACTTTAACGGAAGTTGTTGCAGTTTGGCCCACCCCAAAGCCATCGAAGTTCGCTTCAGTGTGGCTTTCCTGAGCAACGCTCCATCAGTTATAAACTCTAGCATCCTTCGAAATACCACTTCCTCGCGTTCCTCGAACGCGTTAAAATTCCTCCAGAGCAGCGGCTTACGAGCTTTCGACGTCCCTTAATCGTGCCCGTGACACATCGCTTAGAGAGTGTTTACTGACGCTTTGCAATATCTCCCCATAGGACGCGGCAGCGGTCGACAGCGCCCTCACGCGTGTACTCCAGCGGCGAAGTGCGCGCGAGAGAGTGGTTTCCAAATGATGTGTGCCAGGCAGAAAGCAGTCACGGGCGGCCAAATCGCGCGCATCCTGTTTACGCTCGCTACGCTACGACACGTAATTAGCTCGTACATCAGGGCCGTGTACCGGGGCTTACGTTCGGACGCTTCAAGGCAACGCTTTTCACTGAGGCGCCTCCTCGCGGCAGGAAAGAACCCTGTACACGGGTCCCTGAGGAAGAAAGGGGAAGATGGGGACGAGGAGGAGGGTATGTGCTGCAGCGCGAGTGGCTTGCTTGCTTGTTTGGGTTGGCGGCACTGCTATTCCGAGTCACTTTCGCCGGGACCCCATCGCCGGGTACACAATGACCCCGTGGCGGGCATGAGACGAATCAGTAATGAACCGGAGACCCGCTAAGCCGCGCCGCCGTCGGGGACAGCCATTTTAGCGTCGCCAGCGCGTCTACGAGCCGGGGGTCATCCGGAAGAAGGAACGGATGGACTTGCCGTGCTTCCCCTACCAGCCGCTTCCGCCCGAGCCTGTCGGTGCCGGAAGAGCTGTTCCGACCGCCTATTCCGAAGATGAGGCACACTCTGGCCACCGCCCCCTCCACCCTCCGCTTCGACCGTATGGGCCCACCCTCTCCTCGAACTCAGCCACCAAAAACCCATCACAGCCACGACTCCTGCATCGTTTCTCCTTTGCTCTTCGCCACAGCACGCCCTCACAGCTTGCTTCCCTCCCTCGTTCCTGCAAAAATTTTCTTTTATTGCGTGTGAGTGCGTGGAAATCCACTCCTTGCCTTTCTTGTTATTCCCTGTTTTTTTTTCTTTTTTTTTCTTCTGTTTTATACGGGCAGTTTGTCGTTAGAGTGCGCGTTGTTGTTGCCCCAGCGGACACCCAAGGCTTGTTACGGGCCGTTAATCTGGATTACGCACGCACAAACGCCCCGTGTTGGGAGAAACGATGTGTTTCAGTTGGGGCTCCTAATCTCCTGCATGATGCACGTTTCCTTCCTGCTTAACGCGATCCTAATGAAGACGGAAAATACCCGAGGAGGCGGCTGACAACCGGGAGGGAGGCGGGTCATGAAACACTAATGTTCTCCGCGACGAGGGCACTGGGACTCTTCGGCAGGCTACTCCCGGACGCGAGAAATATGCGTAATTTGGCGTAATTGAAGCGGGAGTCGCCATTTTATTAACCATCTGCTCAGACGCATTTGATGGAGTGATTGTGCTGTCCCTTGTCTATGGGCTTGGGCAGGGCAAGTGATGCGAAAGCAAGACAACCGCTGGTCCTTAAGGGTAATGGAGCGGATTCCAAGAGAAGCCAAGCGTAGCAGGGGCCGACAGAAGGTTAGGTGGGTGGATCAGATGAGCAAAGGCATATGGCCTACTAAACTGCTTCTGGCAAGCGTTCCACGCTTTAGTCACGCTTTTCAACGGTCAACGACCTTAAACGAGAGGAACCTAAATGGGATTTGCGTTTTCTGGTTATCGTTGCCCGCTCGTGATACACCGTCTTTCCGGCGCGAGCGTGTGTGTACGTGCGCGTGCGTGTACGTGTGGTTTTGTGCGTGTGATTTTGCGTGTGTGTAGTGTGTGCGTGTGTGTGTAGTGTGTGCGTGTGTACTCGCAGATGGTACAGCAGTCCCAGTGATGCAAGAAAAACAGGATGCCGTCATCAAGCGGCCGCTTGACGCATACAGCAAGCTGAGCACCGCCACTTCAGACAATCTTATGCATGTCGGCCATCTACATATACTAACCACTGGCCGACCTGTGGCGGCAGTTTTCCCGGCAACAATCGTACGAAAACTGACACCGCCGTTTGTCGTACAGCGTTCCCGGTGGTGTCATACGATTTCTCGTTGCATATAGCTTACATGCGCTCGTCAAGTTGGAGACTAGCTTGCGACCGGGATTCGAACCGAAAAAAATTTGCAACTTCTATTGTACGTCTTCCAAGACTCTTCACTCCCTCCGTTAAGGCGCAGTTGAGATTTCCACCGAAATACATGATAGTTACTGTGCCATTTCCTTTCCTGAAATACCAATTTTCATATCAAAATTGTGATGCCACCGTTCGTTGTACAGCGTTCCGGGTAGTGTCATACGCGCGCGCGTGTGTGTGGGTGATGTGTGTATGGCTAGGTGTCAATGCACGCAGGAAGAGTAATGGTTTCGCATTCACACTCGGAAGCAGTCTTAAGTATCTCTGCAGATTTTGCTTTCTTCACCATTCCAATCTGAGCCTCCAACACACTGAAAGGGTTGACTAACATTGGGTTTCGTGCACACCACCCGGTGTACACGTGCTGGTTGTTTGCAGCGGTATGTGAGGTGATATAAAAATAGCTCATTCGATAACTTCATGCGAAAATAAAACGAGAGACTTCATTAAAAGGCGCGAATATTAGCGGAGAGTGAGGAGGAACCATTCGTCGACGTCCAAAACACGGCTACTGCACATTCGCCTTTTCCAAGTTGCTGCGCCTCAAGCAACAATGCGCTCGAGGAGCGTCGTCGACTCCGCCACGGAAGAAAAATGAGGCGTCGCAAAAAGTAAAAGGTAATGGAGTTAAGCTGCTCGAAGTGACGGCTGCTGACGCGTACGCACTACCTGAAGAGCCTCGACAAGACAGGGCCACCCTGAAGACATACGAAAATGAGCCCTCGGTTCGAATCGAAATACACAATGCCAAATCACAAATACAAAAGACACAGATTAGTGCGCGTCCCGCAGGGAAAATAGTAAAAGGGAGGAAGCGGGCGCAGCCCATCGCCGACGCCTGCCATGAGGAATGGAGAGGCCCGGAGACTATAAATTACATCCGCTCTTTATGCAGCTGTTGGGCCGTAGAGCCCCGCGCACGGGGCCCGAGCCTCCGGCCTCGTGGAAACCGGTAGGTTGCGCGAACTCTACGCGCCACAAGCCTTTTCTCCCATCCCATTAATTTTTTTTCCCTTTTTTTTCCCCGTGCGCACTGCAGCAGTGAGTTGTGTCAGACGACGGTGCTGCTGCCGAGTTAGGGGGAAAAAACAAGAGTAGGAAAAAAAAATAAAGAAAAACTGAAGAGCAGACCCGGCGGGAGGAAGCAGCGCGGTTGAGATGGAAATTGAATCCCCCGAGCAGGAAGCAGCAGCCGCTCTTGCAGTGCGCGCCACCGACGGTGCTCTGCCTCCCTCCCTCTCCTTACCCCTGGCTTCCCTCGGCGCTCGCGATTCTGTGCGGCCGCAACAGGTCTTCTCTTTTCCAGACTTGTGGCTCTGCGCTTCCGTCTCCTTCGCACGCTAGCCTCACGGTGCAGGGAATGCTCGCGGTCTAGAGGAGCTACGCTCGGGAGACCTGGAAAGCTTGTTTGCCCGCAGACTTAGTTTATATAGGAACGGATCGAGCATCATATACGATAGGTATTATTGCCTTCACATCGAGGATGGCCTCAGCGCCCTATTCTAACGCGCGGAAGGGCACCATCTTCCCTGGTCAGCGGTGAACGTTTCATATGTTCATAGATCAGTCGGGTCTTTCTTAAAACGCAGCTCTTAGGCGCCCGTCCATCGATTCTGCGTCGTAATCGTGGGCGTTGTCGGCGTGGTCGGCATAGTCAGCGTAACGCGCCATCTGGGAACCGTGGCAGGTAGTAGCAGAGTGAAACGCCACCTACCACGGCGAGAGCGAAATAATTAACAGCCGGAAGGTGGCTGTCAGGAGGAGATCACCGAGGGTGTCTAGCAGCGCAACATGCAACCTGCCAGCGGTGGCAAATGACGTGTTAAAAGCTATGCTCAAATTTCGCATTACCGACTATCGTAATCGCCTGTAATTTTTTTTTTCATTTCTAAACACCACTCTGAGAAAGAACAGGCGACAGAAATTTTCAGAAGCAGTATCGGAATATATTTAATCATTTTTTTTATATTTTGCAACATAAGTTGTAGTCATAATCACAGATTTCTTCTAGACACTGTTGTGAGCAGCTCTAGCGGGCGAATCCATTACTTGGTGTGAGACTGTGGAATCCAAATGAAAGGAGACGTATCCAACGACTGTTAGTCAAAATAAAAAGACGTCCGTAGTATGGAAAAAGTTCCTAGCATATCACCATCCCTTTACGATGCTGTGGAGCCCTTAGTTCCGCTTGGCTGTCAGTCAAAGCCTAGAACTCACCCCCCCCCCCCAAGCCCCGCCCAGTTTCCACTCACGCACATACCCCGCGTCATGTAAAGGGCGCAGATAAAAAATTTTGGTGAGGGGGAGGGGTGGCTCCATAAAGCCATGAACCCGTTAAGAATCGGTCAGCTCGCTTCATCCTTTTCAATTATTCTCGCACGGCTAGTGTTTCCTTAATGAAATCTAAACTTGGTTTGACTAATCTCGCAGTTCGTAGAAATATTTCACGCTTCAGTGTTTTCCACAGCATTTTCTTTCATAGCGAGACACTAAAACAGGAATTTTTTTCTGCTATACCATCATACGTATCAATACGTGTTGATCATCCGCATAAAGTTGCCATCCCAACCTGTAAAACGAATTTGTTAATTCTTTTCTACCGAAGAATAGCACTGAGTGGAACCACCTTTCACCCCATATCGCATGCATTGAAGACGCATCATCCTTCAAGCCACTTATCACCAAGTATGTCATCGAACAAGCATCTGCATCATGATTTTTTGCTTTTTTTGCCTTTTGCCTGTACTTTTTATATGTATTTTTTTTCTTTTTTCGCCCACCTCCTCTATAACGCCCTGCAAGCCCTGAGGGTATTGTAATAAATAAATAAATAAATAAATAAATAAATAAATAAATAAATAAATAAATAAATAAATTAGTGAAGTTAATTCAAGGAAGTAAGCCTGTGACAAGCTGTTCTGAAAATTTAAATTGTTTTTAAAGAATTAGAATAATTTCACCGGCAAACCCATGAGTGAGTGCCGCTCAGTTTAGCTTTTGAAGAATTTAAAGAATGGAAAGGGCTTAGAGGGAAGAAAGGCACCTACTGGATGCAGCACACTAATTAAGGCGATGTCGAGGTCTATGAAGTTGATACTTCAACGCCTTGTGAGCAAATATCTTGTGAGCAAATGTTAGGAAATACATGACAGTGAAGTCGCCGTCTTGAAAGAAGAATGCTTTGCCATTCCCTAAATGTCTGACATGGACCAAAATGTCCACGATGACGTGAGCCTCAATCGCTGATGACAATAGACGAAAATATTTTAAGTGTGCTTCGGCATGTAAATCTGTACCGTCGTTTCCAGGACCTATATTGTGCCTTTTAAAAATTTTATGCGCTGAAAGACCGAAGTTCTTTCAGCACTCACACTCACAATGGTTAGCCAAGCGCATTTGCCGCTTACCCAAGGAGCTGAAGGTCTCAGGACGAAATGCCTCATTACGAAATGGTCTCTGTCGAAATGACGACCAGGGGACATCTTCCGAGAAGCTTAATCATGCAAAACAGCCTGCTTTCAACAGCTGTGGGGTTTTCTGCTTTCGATGCTAAATTTCTTTTCCTTAATCAGAATAATTGGACACCGTGTCTTCACCGGCTCTGAGCTGCGTAATACTCTAGCACAAGGAATGGTTCGTTAAGGAAGACAGTGATCTTTAAGCACATGTGCCCGAAGCCGAATTAGAAAGGATAAAGAAGCTTACGGTGCATTATTAAGTGGGATAGAGTTGTTTTATTAAGGGGAGCCTCGGCCGGGAATTTCGGTGCGGGGATTTTGCAGCTCTAATCACATTCTAATAGCAACCAAGCAGTGTCACGGCCTTGGAGTGAGCACTTGTGCTGCTGGGTAGTGAAGAACGCTTGCAGGCGCAATTATCTAAAGAAATTTTCCCTCACACCGTGGGTCGCCTGGTTGAAAACTGACGTTTGTATTTTTTAAGCTCTTGCTAGCTTCTCCTTCGAACAGCATAGTCTTTTTTTCTTGGTTCAGGTGCTTACATATTATAATAAAAATTTATATAAATAAATAATAAATTATATTTAAACGAAAACTATAAGAAAACGATAGAGGTGGCAGTTGGGTGCGCTATAATAGTGGGAACTCAGAGAAGATTTTTTTCAACGAAAATATGACGCTGTGGCTAACAGAATCGTAATTGAAGTCAGACGCCAGTTTTTTTTTTCAACTGATTTACTACCGCACGTAACGAGGAGGACGCTTCGTCATTATTGTGACGTAGAATTTAGTGCGATTTATACGAATCTGAGCCATAAGAAAAAAAAAACGGGAATGCCAGACCCACACGTCACGCCCTAAAACAAACGAAACAAATCGAACTAGTTTTGCGCTGCAGCCTCGCTTCATTTATTGCCAGCTAGGACACAGAAGCATGTATCATTCGCGTGAGCAGAACAAAAAAAGAAAAAAAAAGGCAACGTTGATAAAGGCTCCATGTTACCAGTACAACGACGAGCTAGGAAACTGGACGTCGCTGGTTCTATTCTGGGCACAGGTAATGCCTTTTGTTCCTCAAGTTTTTGTATGGTTCAGCTTTTTTTTTCTCCAGCAAATTTTTTAGCTCTTATTTTCTAGTCGTAAATTCATTTTTGTTCTGTGCAGCTTCGTTTTACGCTGCGGCCTAGTGTCCATCGCGATACTAGACTGATAACCAAGCGTAGTCCTGGATACTAAGCTCTAATAGGGCTGTACTTTCCAGTAATGGTGACAAAGGGGGGGGGGGGGGGGGGGGTGAACAAAACCGATAACGTTACGGCACCTAAGACTTCACTGTGCTCTACGCGAACCTTCTCGTTAAAATGGGACATGTTGCTGCTGCCGACTAACTGGAGAGAAGCCGGGTTACTTTTCAACGCTTTGGAGCCGTACAAAGCGTGAGAGCTGGCTCCTCTGGGGTAGCTGTATGCGACTGCTGTCTGCCGGCGGCGAGATGCGAAGCCAGTGAAGCCTTGAGTTGGCCGTTAGTTCTCGAATAAGCAATTAGCGCGCAGCTGCAGTCACGCCTCGGGAATAACGAGTGATATACTACGCACTGCGTGTCTTTTCGTAGGGTAGGAAAAAAACAGGCATATTTTGCCATTTCAAAGCACAAGCAGCAGTGTGAAAATGGCGGATCCGTCTGGCCGAGGGACAACGTAACCAATTCACCCATCAACCAGAGGAGCTCTGCAGGCAGTAGACACGTTGCAATATTTATCAACAGGTGGCGTTACCACACGATGTACCGGCCTTGATGCTGTGAAGCCGTCCTCTGAAGACATGCAGGCT
Organism: Amblyomma americanum; assembly: GCF_052857255.1. Classification (NCBI taxonomy): domain Eukaryota; kingdom Metazoa; phylum Arthropoda; class Arachnida; order Ixodida; family Ixodidae; genus Amblyomma; species Amblyomma americanum. The sequence continues at coordinate 196,232,723 of NC_135499.1, read as the reverse complement.
TCACCCTTTCGGAACCAGCGCGACTGACCCTGAGGCCGTGACCTTGTCTCGCGTTTCGGAAGCTGCTGTGCATAGCGGCTTCACGCAGGCCGAGTGGTCCAACTGCGAAGCGTGTAGCGCTTGGCGTGCTTTTACCTGTAGCCTGCACTCGCGGCGCTGCTTTCGCTCTATTTCGACGGCACCTCACACCCCTCCGTAATTCCGTAATTAGTGCTCAAAAGATATGTAATGAACGCGACGTAGGCGGCGATCTTATTATCTAGGGACACTAAAACTCTGACGACGCTTATCCTACCCTTAAAAGTAAAATGCGGTAGCATTATAGATCCCTCCCACGCAAGTGCTTCTTTTCTGTCATAAATTTATAGATCGCGGGGAGTCCTCTATCCGCTGCTGGAGCAGCGGTGCATCGGTGGCTTTTTTAAACACAGCCTCCGGTGGGGTTAGTGAGTGCAAGGTTGCTCTTGCCAAGCTACCATAAAGCTCATTTTTGCATAGTTTGCATTTATGGTTCTTCGACAGGCTGTCTGTCTCTCTACCAATGAACTGATGCGTAGTGCCACGGTGGGTAGGTGAAAATTGCACTGAATTTGTCTGAAGTAATTTCATTGCCGCCTGCTCAAGGTGGGAAGCTGGACCATTTGATTTTTCGTCACACGGACGCACGCCGTCTTTTTTTCTATGAACGAGACCACTAATGCTTTCGCGATAATATCTCAATGTTGCTTGACTTTTTTTTCCCCTTTAGTGCCACTTAATATGGAGCACCCGCAAGACTTCATTTACGTACAGAGGTCCAAGTTTGCAAAAAAGCCTTCATTTGCCTTTACCCCTAAAGAAACTCATTGTTGTTTCCCCCTTTCCTGCGGCCAGGAAGCGAATGCTACAGATCTACCATCCTCCTCCTCTTCCCCTACCCTTCCTTTTTTCATTCATGGTCCACAGAGAACAGTCCTGGATCATAGAAATAAACAATATGGTCCTTAAGCGATGGCCTAACTGATTTTGGTAATAAAGATATAACTGCATGAGTTCAACAAACTTAATCCGTACTTAACCAGCACTGCTCGCACATTTTTTAAGACGCAATGGAAAACTCTTTTAGAATGGGGTATTTTCTCAAGCTTACCTTTGTTCCTGTACGCATCTGCATCGTTCGCTCGTTTTCTCACCGCGTGCATGTCCCAGTCCTGAATTGTGACCAGCTTTATTATTTACCTTCTATTTCTAAACGCTTCACACCAAATGCAAACTCCTTTAGCCAAACATCCACTCAAGATTCCGTCGAGTCCTGAGGCTAGCGGCTTCTAATGAGACGCAAGTTCCGCATCGATCCTGATTTCACTGGCAGCGCGCAGCCCTCTCCAGGCTGACTCGACTGCTGACCTGATAACTCCGGCTCGAGTTTGTTCCCTTTCAATGCTATTTGCCCTTTCTTCGTAACCGTTTAGCATTCCGCCCGTTTAACTTGCTTACTCGGCACAAAATAAATGAGAATGTGGTTTTATTTTTTTTACCCTTCCTAATCCCGTTATATTTTCACCGCTGATTTTGTTGCTTCCTGCAAGGAACGAAATGACATGTTGGAACTCGAGCGTGCAGAGGACGGTTTGGGCTGTCTTAAGTGCGGTGCTTAGGTGTGGAGCAAGCTTTTTTTTTCTTTATTTGCGATTATCTCCTCGGCTTGAGGTTCGCGTGCTGACGATTTCGCTCACGTATACCGAAGCGGAGGAAACGGCGGAGAGAACCAGAGATCGCACTGCGCACTCAAATGCGAAAGCCATTTTTTTCAAAGCGCGTTCAACACGTGACTGCGGTATGTATGAATTCAGAGTAAACCCTTTGTCGTAATATTTCCTTTTTTTTTTTTTATGGCAGCTGGCGCTCGTAATCCGTCCAACTCTACTTACCACCGCTCTATAGTTCTGCTCCCGTTATTCCGTCTTCCGACGCGATTAGCTCATCGTTGTTTGGCGCACAAAAGATTATTCTGACAAATACTGTATGAGGGTAATAGGCACTGCGACTAGCTGTGGAATGTTTGGAAACAGTACGAGGCTTCGAACCTGCCCCCATATTTATATGCAAGATCCTGCACAAGGCAGTCTTCTAAACTATGCTTACCTTCTGTGCATTTCCTTGGCTTTTGTCTTTCACCAGCGGAGCACATTTTTCTCTAGTGGGAGCAATTCAGAATCAGTAAAAACTATTCGTGGCGGAAATTTCGCATTTACCCACGGAAGTTCACTGCTCATGCAGATGCGAACTGACAGCGAAGTTATAGCGCCCAGAGTTCATAGAGTTCACGTCATTCGTTCTTGCTATTGAGTTACAAACGGGTGCTAAGGTGCAATGTGTTCACGACGCGCACTAGCAACAGGTGGCGCTTGCTAATGCTGCTAAGCTGCCTTCGGAGTGACTAAGGTCGACGCGAGTTGGAAACGCATGAAGCTGGTCTGAGCACATTTGTACGGTGTCTCTAAGCTTTGAAAGAACTCTAAGTTGGCTAAGAAAACAGCAGTGCCGCAGTGAGGAAGGCAACTAAGACAGCATTAAATACAGCATGAACTCTATGTCAAGTGGTGTATACGCGCATCTATGGTTGGCTTTTTCTATTCATCTCTCCGTCAGACAGTCACCGTACAGACGGGTAGTGGGCGTACCCAGACACCCTTAGAGCACGTGAGGGTATCTGTTCCGGTATTTCAGGAGATATCCTTGACTTAGAGTGACAAGCTTAGCCGGAATACAATCACCAAGTGACAAAAGGGATGGTTGCTTGATGCCCATCTTTCGCTGGTCGCTAGCTAGAGATTGGGTCGGAGTCAAAGGTTAAGACAACAACAGACTTCTTATAGCAGAGACTCGATACAGTGGAAGTAGACATCGCTTAAAATCACACCTGCACTGTGTTCTTCGAGACAATGAAAAACATGCAAAGGACTACTTAACAGAGGCAACAATACAAAAGCACATCATGCAACAACTGCTACACTAACAAACGAGTGAGGCAAACACAAGAGATATAAGTGTTGTCCCTAAGAATTGCGCGCTCCCTCGCGCTCCGTAGCTGGGCGTCAGTGGTGCTGAATCCCGGCAGTCATGCAGGAGCGTTTCTTCAAAGTCAAACTACGGGACTGGCAGGGCGCCGGCGCTAGTCACTTCATACCAAGGCAGGCGTACACTAACTCGCACTGTCTACAGTACAAGCACTCTCTCACCATCACGTCGGGGCGCGCGTCGGCATTTGCCGTGCGGCGAGGAGTTCTGCTTCCTTCCTTCTTTTCTTCTCCGGCCAGACGCCGGCACTTCCGAGCAAAGAGGACAGGTCATCGCTCTAAACGTGCAAGAGAGAGAGAGAGAAAAAAACAACTTCATTGCCTTAGATTGTCGGGATATAGAGCGGCCAAACTCAGCGGTGCCCTAGAATAGGGGCGCCGACCTCTGGAAGACGGAGGGAGACACCTGCTTGAAGATGACCTCTGTCTGACCGAAAGACGTTGTTAGAGCAATAAAGTGTATCCTATCCTATCCTAGGGCAGCTTACGCCCTCTCCAATCGCAATCGGACGTCTTTTCGCGGTTGTCCTCACTAATTCGACGGCGTGCAGCTTCTTAAATGTGCGCCGAATTTTTCGACACAGACCCAGAATCGATCTTCTGCTCGTCACTTCGGCCTGTTGAAAGTCACGTCGTAATCATATCAGAGTGCATCAAGCTTTTCATTGCGCCTTTCAGCAACTGGTTATTTGCAGGAATGCTAAACGCAATACGCTCAAGTCCGCAGGGATTTGGGCATCCCGCAATTTATCTGTCCATTTTTTCTTTGACGCATGAAAATTTCGCTTATAACCGCCACCTTTGCAGCCGTCGGGGATGGTAGTGATGGGTTACAAGTTCTGAGCTGGCTTGACTTTGCATTACTGGACAACCCGGCTTTGACACATGGACCTCCTATATAGTCCCTCTGGATTTCTATAACCACTACAATATAAAAACTACAATATTATTAAGCGAACATGGAGTTGTACTGATGGGAGAGCCGAACTCGAATATAATTATTATGTTAACCCGCCCCTAGGTTCTGCTGTATCGAACGTTCGACACGCCAGATATCTCACTTCTGCGCATTACAATAGCTTTCAGTCATTTCAACCTATTGCTATGGGACGCCTCTTCAACATCTTACGCAAATTATTCGATATATCACATCTCGGTGTTCGGCGTGTGTTGCGTCAAAACTTTTATTCATGGAATTCTAATATCGCGTGTGCATTTTTTCCCGCTGCTTCTGGATGAAAGTCAAGTCGAATTCGTTAAAACGAGGAAAATCAAAGGTCAAAAGAAAATATCGTTAGCCGCTCAATCCATAACGGTCGCAGCCATGGCACGCAGAAGACTGAGATAGGTACAAGAAGTCCAAAGAATTAGGCGAGAAAATATGTGGCGCCAAATATAAATGGTAACAAACATAGTGGTGCACGACCACCAAAAAAAAAACCCGAAAACAACCCATGAATATATCGTTCCATGGCCAGAGCTGTCAGCGGCATATGTTGTCTAGTCACACAGCCCTTCAGGAACATCGTGCCGACGGTGCGGAAGGCAGCTAATAGTCAGACTGAGGACCGCACTTCAGTGAGTCTTCACCCACGAGCATGCACAGCGGCCCACGTCCATGTGTCCAGCAAACCTCAGAGGTTGCCGCTCCATTGCATGCATTTCCTTCTAACGACTCCGCAGGCCTTCGTGTCGCTGTTCTCAACTCTCCTCTCTTTTTACTGAAGTTTGTCTCCATTCGCGTTCTCTTTCCTTCTTGCTTCTTTCTCCTAGTACTGCATGAGGGAGCCGTCAGACAGATCGCTAGCGAAACGTGCCGAGCAGACGATGGTAGCGAAAAGGGAACAACGTCTTCGCGACATATGCACCTCCAAGAGACAGGGCGACCTTTTCTCGACGCTATCTGTTCACGCTTCAAGAATGCACGCAAAAAAGAGACATGCGTCACTCTCTCGACTCTGCAAAACTCCCCCAGCGACGAAAAAAAAAATGTGCAGACTGGTCGCATCGGCTGCCGACATGAAAGACAGCGGGAGAAAGTGGTGAGGGAATGACCGGCACGTGCTCGGCGTCTCCCGCTAGATGGCGCGTTACACACGGCTCGATGCAGCTCCGGAGAAAGCGGAAGCGATACGTGAACCGCGCCGGGGGCGCGCGCTCGGTTCGAAAATGCGCGCGTGAAATAGCGCGCGCTCTGCTCGCACCTTGCCCGCTTGACGCGCGGCTGAGCCCCTGATTTAAAATTCAAATATCGGCTTCGGAGCATGCTTTGAAAGCGCAGATCGAAGCTGCTGCCAGTTTGTGGCCGGCTTCTTGTCCTTTGCATTCATTGTATTTGCTCCTTCGGCAGCGGCGGAAATATCAGAAAGGGACGTCCCGAACGGCGCAATGCCGCTTTCGCCTTGAGGCAGCTTTCCGCCCTTCACACAGTGGTGCGCGCCGTCATCGAAACCGCAGTTTTCGAAGCTAAAAAACGTTTGAAGAACGAAACATCGAAACCAATGAAAATAAGAGAGCGAAAACAAATTGGAAAACTAAAGACTTAGAACAAAAAAAAAAGTGTGAGAGGGGAAAAAAGAAAGAGGGATACGGTGGAGGGTTATGGTCACTAAATATAGCTAGTTGAGCGGGAAAGAGAAAAATGCAGGAATTTCGGCAAGGCTGACAAGAGGCACGCCAAGGCTTTGGCCCGCGTCCCTCATGCCCAAATGCCGCTTCGTCGGTTGGGTTAGGTGCTGTGCTGTCGGGAGCTCTTTCCACGCGAAACGCTTACAACGGCCAGAAACCAACGCCAGCGTTGAAATATTTAACGTGTCCTTGTCGCTAACGTCGCTAACGCTTTTCTATTTTACGTTGTTTTTTTTTTATTTGCGCTGCGCCTTCCAGGTGACGAGACGCCACTGGCCGTTACGTAATTCTTTCTGAAACCTTGCCTCGTCTTGGCATGGCGGTCAGTTTCGAGAAAACCGCGGGCGTCGTCCCTGGGGCTTCTTCTTTTCCTTTCTCGTAAAAAAAAAACAAAAATATGAAAGCTGGCATTGCTTGCAGCTCATATGAATGATTTTCTTTAAAACTCTATTGTTTCGCTCAAAACATTTGTGCTTTCAGCCTTTTAACGACCACAGATAATTAATTCTTCAGAAGAAAATTGTAGCTCTTCTTTCTGTATTGGCGCGTTGCGATATGTTCGAAGTTTTGTACAAGGAACGTCACGGTGTGCTGTTACTGCACAATTTCCTCCCCCCCCCCAAAAAAAAAACTATTATCTGCGTTGGACGTTGTGAACCGGCTTGTTTTTCCCGGCAGAAAAAAAAAAATCTTTATAACGGCCTATGCTGGCTCCCTGTATGTCGGCTAACATAGGCTATGCAACAACCTAAAATGGTGCAAAGGAGTGGACGTGGGTATAGGACAACACAAAACGTGGCAAAAAACAAAAAAAAATTCGCTGGGTCCAAGAGAATGTTTAAAGAAATGGCTGCCCGTCATTTTCTTAGGAAAGCATGTGTGAACTAAACAGACGGAACTGCTTTCACAGACACTCTGAAATTTCTGAAGTCTCTTCATGTTAAAATGAGCTGCAGAAGTGTGAAGAAACATATATTCTGCTTTGAAAGCTGTACTTGCTGAGTAATGCACCGCAAACTGCCTTGCCATGTGCTAATCTATGGCTGCTAAAGCGCCACGCACGGTAACAATTGAGCACTGGTTTTAAGGATTAAGACTAATCCGTTCAAAAATATGTCCCTTCGCGTGCACAGGCAATAAGCAGGGGTAGAAGGCTATGAGAAAAGGAAAGGCGCGGTAACTGTATCGTACTGCGTGGACAATAAACTACGCCGTGATGCAAGAGATGAAAGCAGTAAAAGTAAGACCGAATTTTCGCCTCGAATAGTTTGTTTACAGGTGAAGAACAACGAGGTCATTGGTCTTTGAAAAACAGGAGAAAACGCGTACAGTTGTCTCGCTTATAGATATTTTTAGTTCTTCTTTTTCGTTCACTCAAGGAGTGACTCTTCCCAACATAGTTCCATGTATTTTATTAGTTATTCACATTGTGACCGGCATGCTCATGCAACTCTCTTCCCTCCCATGGTATGGAGGCACTGTTCTTAAAGCGAAAGCTTTACTACTCCAGCCAGAGAGCCATTTCGGCTCGTCGCGCACTTCAGCCGTATGAGCGTGGCCTGACCTTGAGCCGCCGTTGCCTAGCAACACCGCAGCCGCGCTCCAACAGATGGCGCCGCCGTCGCCGCTTGCTCCACCAGATGTGCTCCGGTGGGGTAGAAGAGGAGGTGTGTTCTCACGGAGGTATATGCGCTTCGCCTCAGTGTATTGTAGTCGATATGGAGAGCGCGAAAGAGACGCAACAACGACAGAACGAAGCGAGGAAGAGACAACGCGCTCAAGAGACGCCAGTAGAGCGCGCCGCACGACTCGAGAAGCGTCGTAACGAAGATGCGGCTGAAAGAAGTCGTGCAACATCCCGGAGTGACTCTTCAACTGCGCAAGAGACCGGTTTGAGTTCTCGAGAGCGTCGGAATGAGACGCTGCGTAGACGACGGGCCGAGGAAACGAAGCTTTCGCAATTCAACTAGGGTTAACAAGAGCTAAACCAGTCAATTTTTTCAGCTGCATTCGTCCGCTTACAGTTCTTGTGCAGTGGGAGCATGTCAGATCATGCAAGCGCAGAATTCAGAAAGGCGAATTCACAAAGGGTTTTGCGCCTAAAATTCGTCCGCAGTTGCACGGTGCCACGGCCATGGTGTTTTTCTTTACTTTCATCAACCGGCGGTCTTTAACATTCCTGCGACGAATGGGGCTGAAAAAAAAAAAGAAACTTGAGGCGACACTTAAGGTCTGCCTTAAACGTATGGCGCGATAGCGTTAATGGCTTCCTTCAGCGGCCTGGGGTCCTCTTTGCGTATCACTTTACCTGTTATGCGGCATGACAAAGCTGCTACACGACACTCATTAATTAACAGTCGCCCGCATCACCGTTCACGTGCTAGCGTGTGTTGCGATACTTTCCTCACGGACATAGGAAAATTGCTCTTTTCTGTGCTCGCGAGAATTACGCTCCAAAAACACGGATGTTCATGAACATGTAAAAAGAAAAAAAAACGGTTAGCAAGAAGAAAAACTGCTCGAACTAGAGACCTCCCCAAAGCGGCGGTGGCCGACGCAGATCGCCTGCAGCTCTTAGCCATCATCGGAGAAGCAGACCTGGAGAGATCAACATCAGAACAGCGGCGGCAGGAAAAAGAGAGCAACGCTTCTTGACGAGCGGCTCGCTGCGAGGCTCCGGAGGTCGCATGGCTGCGAGTAACGGACGGACCTCGCCTCCTCGCAGCAAGGTGGAAAGAAAGAGAAAGGAGAAAGCGGAGGAAGATGTGGCAACGCATATACACTACGCAGACAGGCAGGCTACACAGGCACCGGCAGTCGTCGTTACGGATCAATAATGATGCATTCGTCAGCAAATGGGTGGAACGCACGTAAGCCGTTCTCCCTAAGTACGTAAGCCGGTTGCCCGCCTGCCATGGAGATTACGAGTCTATATAGCCGGCCGTTGCCGGTCCCTGGACGACTCTGCGATGAACGCGAAGGAAAACTCTCACGAACAAACGACCAGCTGTTCTGACTCTCTCTCACCGCTCCGCCTGAATAAAAACTTCACGTGTTTTCGCGATGGGCCCCATGCTTAGCGGAAGAATACCTCGTGCCACGAGAGCGGATCGGCGACGACCGTGGTAGCTGACACTGACAGGAAACGTGTACCGCCGCATAGCCGAGAGATATATGTGAGTGTGTAGTCTCCGGCAGTGGTTGAAAACTCTTTGGGGGCAAACCGAGTCAACGGGAGTTCTTTCGCATGAGCTGCATAATTGATAATTCGGGGCTTGTCGCCTCCGGCGTGCGGAGGGGACACTTTATTCGGCGGGAGATCGACGGCGGTGGTGTGGCACGCAAGTGCGCAGGCGTGAAAGAAACATGATGAAGAGGCCACCCGTCGACGCTAGTGCCAGGCGCCCGTAATCGACTGCGGCAGCAGCCTCCCAACTGGCGCATACCAGTCGAGGCGCAGATGTATGCGCGAGCAGCTTAGAGGCGCGCTCGCTCTTTTGTCCTCGCGCGCCCGGCAAGGCTTCTGCATTGTACGCGTGCGAATATAGCCGTGCGCTCATGGGTAAGCGGTAAGTACCTGTTGTGGGATCGGGAGCGGTTGGCAAGATTAGAGACCACTTCCTTCCTTCTTTTCATGTTTTCGCTTGCTCTCCTTTTTTTTTTTCATTTTTCGGTTCGCGAAAAGCGTACACTAGTTAACGAAAAAACCCAAGCAGGGAACTCGACAAAACCTAGTCGGGAAATAATGTCCTGTGAATAAGTTTTATTTGAAGCTAATGAACGCAAATAGCTTGCGTCATTGCTTGTTGGCTTTTTTTTCCTAGTCTTCCGTGCGATTTGATCTGTCGGCGGGCTTCATCTTTCCATTTTTTAAACAAATAGTCACAGAGCAAGTAGATGCAACTAGCTTGTACTCTTTAGGAGTTGCCTCCAATGGTTTTGTATTCGGCCATTTTTTTTCCCCAGGAGAATTCCTGAAGTGGAGTGGATTTGAAAAAAGGAGATAACTCCAGTTGCCATCCACCTATACGTTTGTTAAAAGCATCGCAGCTTATCTTCTTATCCTCTGCATTTACGAAGTCATGTCTCGTGCTAACCTCTCAAGTAAATCCTTGCATGTCTGAAAAAGCTGCAGATCAACTTTCTAGCCACAGGTCTTCGTTTAGGCAGCCATTTTGCTAACTGTTTTCGTGTTTCAGGAGATTATGTTGTCCTTTTCAGACGCCGCGCCATTGATACCGGAAGCGCTTTGGAGCTAGTATCATCATCGGCACGCATATTTGTTTATAAACATCAAAACTGGTGCCTGCGCCTACAGCCCGCGCTGAAATTCTCCCTCCTTAATAAAGGATTGAAAACTCAAGTCCTCTAGAATGCACGATAAGGACACGAAGAGTTCGGACCCGCTGCATTACTGGCTAAATGGTTCTGCGTAGTTCGATGAATAGTTTCATCACCTCGAATCACAAGGCGCCCTATGTCAACGAGACCCTGCTTGGAACCAGTAGGGTGGTAGCTAGGCTGAATTTAAAGTTTTCTGCTTTGATTCGAATGCTGGGCTCCATCCAGACCGCCCTCTGAGAAAACGCGAACAAATGCTAATATTTTGAGATCCCAATGAATAGTTAGCGGCAATAACAGCAATCGAAAAGAAATGCCCGCCAATGGTGGTGTTGCTGGAGACAACGCTGGCAGTAGGTTAATATCGAACAAAGAGCACCGCTTTTGCTACTGTTAGAGCTTTCGCATCCAGAGCATGCGCTATATGGCTCAGACTCGATCACCTCTTATTAGGCTGGCAGTCATTCGTCGTACGCATTAGGCTTGCATGTGCGTGTGCGTCCGTAATGCCGGAGTCTTTAATGCCGCCGACTAGAATGCACAAGTGGACACCGAATAGACGCTATGCGCAGTCCGCTGCCTTCCTCTGTTTCGCCCGCAAGAAAAAGAAACACAGCTGAGGGCAATGGCTACAAAAACGAAGCAAAAGAATCACGATGAAGAACTCTATTATGAAGCGGGCAGAAGGACCGAGAGGCGAACCAGCGTATTCTGTGCCCTTGCCGCTATACGTGTACTGCCTTCTGGCGAAAGGGAGTCCTCCTGGCGATGATAATAAACTCCACAGAAGCATTTTCGTAGAGAAGTGCCCCGTTTATGATGTCACTGATGAGGACTCATTTGCATATATAGCGCCCGGGTCGAGGTTGGTAGCCCCCGGAGCTTCTGGGAAAACAAACGTTAGCAGTATTGCGAAGCGCACCCTTGATGAGACCACCGCACCTACGGCATGGCTGAAAACGAGTTTGAGCGCTATTACGACGGCGATTGGAGATTAGTTAGCTTTCATCGTTTCACTGCACTGTTTAGCCAAGACTAAACCGAGAAGTGCGAGAAATTTGAAGATATTTAACAAGCGCGATGAAAAGAATAGCGCTCAATAAACTCGTCACGGTGCCAAACCTCGTGCCTCAGATGACTCTAGACCCCTTATTCCACTAATGATAATAATCACACAGCATTTTATCTTTCTTTGAATGTCAGTCATTAGATACTTAGACTAGATGGCAACGAGTACTGTTATATTAGAGTTGCTGCTGTTGCAGCCGTCGTTGCAGTAATTGCCATCGCTGTTTCAGGAAAGCATACATAATGCAGTGCATGCCTATCTAATATCTCCGGAAGAGTATGCTGAACGTCATCACCACCTTCTTTTAAGCTGGGCACCGTTCTCCAGCGTCCCACAAAGTCGCTCACGCCCAGACACTGATGCTCAGTAAGTTGATAGTTGTCCCATCAATCGCCACACGCAGTCCGATGTTCTGTTCACTATTTGGCGCTGCAAGCGTAAATTTTTCGTGTATTATGCTCATTTATTTGCTGGCTTGTAGTCTGCTGCGCGCACTCGGGATGACTTCGGCAGTATAGTCTGCCACAGAGGACCCGGCCATCGATCAGTCCAGAAACAGGCGAGCTTTTCTGCCGAGCACCACCTGCGTCAGCCTTTATGCCCGGGGGTAAAATTGCGCGCTCAATGGCCCTGTGTTTTCACACGCTGCCGGTCGTGCGAAATATTCAGTGCCCAGCGTGCACGTGCCGAGGCAGTTGCGAATGGAAGACCAACCCGCAGTTGCCTGGAGCCAACGCGAGCGTGGTGCTGCATTTTCAATGCCCGAGCCGTCGTCGAAACGATTGAGTGTCAGAATCGAAGAGTAGACGAGAGAGCGGAACAAACTGCCGCGCTCGACTCGCTAATGCGAAACAGAACGAGAGAGAGGGTGTTGTTCTAAAGCCCGGAAAACGGCGTCGGACAAAACGAAACAACCCGCGTCCGCGGTCCGCTTCGGAAAAAAGCTGCGGCCAGGTGCACAACGCGGAATGCAACAAAAGCGGAGGTTCTCACTCGGTTCGCGCATTCTCTTTCACCGCGAGTGGAGGTCCCAGGCGCGCATTTTCTCGGCTTTTGTTCACGCGCGCGCGGGGCCATCAAGCCAGGGTCGTTGGGCAGCGCCCGATGAATAAATAACCGCACCCACTGGTGGCGTGGCGCCGGCGGTAGAGTGCGATCGATTGTGGCAGGTTCTCCAGGATAAAGATACGCAACCTGGAACAAAGATATGGCCAGCCGCCCTGTATCCGGTAGGCGAGATTCGGCCGAGGAGGTAGAGTATGTGGTGCCCCTCAGTAGTAATATAGGCACAGGGTGGGCCCTCTTTTGCTGCTTCGTTGGGCGCACACAGGTGAATAAACAAACAGTTGCCCTCCTGCCCATTCTCCCATTACCAAACAGTGGCTTCTGGGCATCCATCGTGAGGTGTTCCGTTTTATGCTGAGGTGTTTGAGAAGGGACTGACCCGGCCGTTACTACAGGCGGACTAAAGCAGAGAAGCATTATTAGTCTTATGTAATAGAGAACATTAAATGTGGTGTTCATTCGATGTCGTCGGGGAAAACCGCAGTCATGCGTTTAATCATACCAACATGACAAATTGAGGGCTCCACTCTTCATCGGCGCACCACCTACCTTTTGCTGTTGTTGTCATCAAGAAGATAATGGCGCCTACCTTTTGAAGTCATTAAGGTTCCTGCATTCTCCCCCTCCCCCTCTTGGGCTTAAAGAGCGCTAATGTTGTTTTCTTCGTCTGTCGTTGGCTTGTTTGCGGTCTTTTACGATGATTCGTTTAGTCAGTTTGTCACTAAATCAACCCACTCTCATCCATCAATATGCTTTTAACATCGTGACAAAACAGCGCCGACAAGACATGGACGAGGAAGGAATACGACGGAACAGCGCTTGTGTCGTCGTATTCCTTCCTAGTCCATGTCTTGTCGGCGATGTTTTATCACGATGAATAACCAACAAGCCCGTTCATCCGTCTTAGCAAGCTTTTACCAACCATGCTGCACCGTGCGCAGTGGCATCTCCATAGCCTTTGCTAGTTTAAGAACCGCTGTTATCTTAACCAACTTGCCAAATCTTAGTTTTTTTCGCAGTCACGAGTTTCGTGGAAGCTGATGGCGCATTACAGACCATAGCATGCGCAGAGAATGCAGTGGTCCCCGTCCTTTCCTCTTCCCCTAATTGGACAGGCTGGCGCATGTCTCGGTCCGTATTGTTCCCTGCTCCCTAAAAGACATGAACAGGCGCTACCGTGAGCTTTGTTCCTCTTATGGAGATACCTGTGTGCGCCTATGCGCGCTACGTATCAGAAGAGCGTGTGACTCGCAGGAAGAGGAGGAGGAGGAAAGGAAGGGAGGTCTTGCACGCTAACGTACGCACAGCGCTAATACTTGTCCAACCGATATAGAGCGCAGTGCGCAGTGCTGTGCGAGGGACCGCGTCGCCTCCAATGTTCCGTGTGACTCGCTTGTAATGCATCCCAACCTCGTGACAAACAGCGGCCGTTCACGCCCGAGTAGCGCCAACACAATAGGAACTGCCAGCTCGCCCACAGCCCGCATCATGTGTGCACCTTGAGCACCACTGCCATGACCACAGGTGGGCGACTGAGCGTGCAGTATGTGCGCTGCCTGCGCACTCAGCGCGACGTTTAATTAGAGTTCTCGCTGCTGCAGTGTTTGGGTCCAAACACGCAAACTGCGCTGTGTCTGCACCAAACTTCTCCTGAAAGGGACGGAGTAGGAAAGGGGGGGGGGGGGGGGGGCTTTTGGTGTGTCGGCTTTTAATGAATCGGACCAGCCAGCCAGTTCCCGAGCAACTCGTGGTGCCCTACCTAGAGTGAGGCTTAATTTCCTGAGTCGCGCTCTTCCAATCAGCCTCTCGCGCGCGCGTTGTCAGGAGACAGGAAACGCATCGAGCAGAGAGGGCTAACGGCGTGTGTTGGGTGTGCAGGCCACTCCCCCTGACGGCGCGGATTTCAGCGCCAGTTTTCAAGGCCGGCATCGTGCTAGAGGTGTCGTTGTGGGGACGACCAAGCACTGCCGCATAGCTTTGTAATTCGCACGCCACTCGGCTGCCACGCAGGAGTTGGGTTGGGTTAAGCCTCGAGTTTGGCTGTCGTCTACTGTCAGCCACAGGTGAACATGGGGCAAAGTTGGGCACTCGGCCGGGTCTCTCCAACTGGCCATTAGGGACGGTGTGCATGTCCGCCGAAGTGAGTTGTTCCGAAAGTGAGGGTGTTCGGTGGGTAGTGAAGGAAATCACTGAAGTACAAATGTGACAAGTAAAAGCGAAAATACATGGTGGTTCGAGGATAACGAAGTCTTGGAGAAACCAATCGCAAACTCGGATTCCTCTTCTGCAGCCTTATCGCGCGCGAACACGAACGCACACGCGCACTAAGGCAAAACATTCCTAGTCTGGGCTGGGCGAGGCTAGAAGATCAAGTCCGAGAACAATCCTCCAATGTTCGCGTTGACAGAGGGGGCGCACGGTGCTGATTAAAGGTGGTGCGGCAAGGGTTTCTTGTCCACCCTAGCGATGCATTATTTTCGTTTTTTTTATCTTAGCGTAACGTAGACACCTTAATCTACAGTTGGTATAAAAACTTACACGGTTGCTGAAGAAAGCTATGAAGTGCATGTAAATTGTACTTAGGTTTTCCTCAGTACCGAAACCCACGGCATACGTTTGCGTGATTTCATGACGCGTGGACGATTAGAACGCATCTGGAGTCGAGTTGTTGTTCTCGTTCAGTTTTGTTTTTATGTCCTGAGAGGACTCGCCCAAAATCGGAGCCCTATTTGAGAAGCTTTAGTTATATGGGTCCACCGGGATGTCCTGCACTGTGTCTACTGAGTTCCAGCAAATCTCACCATGAGTTGTGCGTTCCCGACTCTCGTGGAACATGCAGCACATTCGAATCAAGAATTCCAGGAATCTGCAGTCCTCCTCCAGAAATTTCTGCGTCACTTTTGTTGAATTTATTGCTTAAGCATGCAGCAGCCCCACCTCTAAATAAATTGCGGGTTGGTTATCTAAATAAAGAACAATGACCTTGTATTTTGGACAGCACAATTTCAGGCCTTATCTGCAAACTCCGCAAGGGGTACTGACATGGGCAGTCAGCGCGGAACAACGGTTAACATCCACGAATCACAAATAAACGAAAAATGAAAAAGCCCTCTTCGAGACGTTTTCCACTAAATTAGCGCGTTCTTATCATTACTCTAGCTCGTTAAGCGTTGTCGATTGTGCAGCAGCCCACAGTAACACTCCCGCACGCTTAGTCGCTCATCAGCAGCAGGTGCACTGCACATGGACAAGTCCATGCTCCACCGACGGTGTTGCTCTCGCTCCGATGCGTGACTAAGCGCTCTTGCAAAGTGTCGAGAACTGCACTCCGCAGAAGCTTATTTGTTGGTGTCTTTTCGCGATGCTCACCGCTCAAATAGTCGCGCTAGCTCGGAGATCTTAATGGGCGGCGCGAGGGGAGAGAGTTGATGGGGAGGGGGTTATAGTACAGAATGGGGGGGGGGGAGAAGCTAAGACGATGGGAGAGAGAACGCATTTTCCAGATTAGCTCGTTAATTATGCCAGCAGGAAGAACAAGAAGAATGAGATGAACAACGGTGGAGGAGGCAGCGAGTTGTCGCGGTCCGGAGTGCTGTGAATGTGGTTTCTGTTGCGTTTCCCTGGCAGCGTTCCAAGGCCATTTGATTTCCGTTAGCCCGCTTGCCGCTGGCTTTCTGCTCCTCGAGTCTTTAGCTTCCGGCTTTTCTTTATGCTGAGCTGGGAACTCGTTTTATTATAATTTCTCTCTAGGCATTTCGTGGGAAGAAAAATTAACCGCCATTATCTCTTCGTTGCTGTCTTGCTCAGGCTCCCACTTCATAAAGCATACCGTATGTCCTTCTTTTGTACGTGCGTTGATCTCTTCCGCGGTATCTTATATCATTTTACTCACCATATCTCAGAGCAAGCTGCGTTAACACACGGCACCAAGCTCGCTGTCTGAATTCTGCCTTCTACTTGATACAAATGCGATAATTAGCAGCCATTCACGGTCCGTTGGACGCGGCGAGAACTCCTCCATGAAAAAACGTTCGATAACTGCGTTCTCTACACCGTCTCGCTTTGGGATGGCGGTAAAGCTCTTTATTGTCAATAATGCCGCTCAAGCAATTGGCAGGAGCTATGCGTACACACTGCTTTCGCATGAAAGAAGAAGACCATTAGCTTTTCACGCTTCAGGAGTGGAGCGCCAGACTAGTTAGAGCGAATAACTCGCCCAACAAGTTCACGTAGAAAAGGAAAGGTAAATTTCGTTCCAGGCGAGCATCACTATCTCCGTCTTAAACAATTCTATTCTTTTCTCGCTTCTTCCTTCCGCGTTTCTTCTCGTCGTCATCGTTCTGAAATGCATTTAAAGTTGAGCTTCATTAAGGAGCATAGTCGCTGCCTACTTTAACGCGTAATTATTCTCAACCGGACATTCCTCAGAATTCTGTGCGTTAGCGGATGCGATACTAATTTTACGTCGTGTCTCAAGGCTACACTACTTCAAGTCAATTAATTATATTTCGTTAACTCGCTACGCAACTTCAAATTATTTTTTTTATGTCCTATCGCTGAGAGTCAGTGTTCTTGACATTAAAGAGCCACTGAGGACAAGTCCATGTAATTATTATTCTCAGTAGAAAATGACTTTCCGGCTCTTTCTGGGTACGATGACTTTTGTCCGGCATCAGAAGAGGCATTTGTCCGCCATCAGAGGAAAGGAAACTCAATTTAAAAACTTCCCGGCCGTTTGATTCAAACTCGCGACGTCTACACCGAGCATCAATTGATGTTGCTACCATTTTTAAGTGAATGGCGGTCTAGCGTGGCCTCGGAGATCTGCGCGATAAAATTGGTGCCGATGCAACGCAGTTAACTAGCGATACTGGCCTGTGGTGGCGACAGCTGTATTTAGTTTCTTGCTCTTTTCTAGCTTGCATAATGTTTCGTTTTTGATAAGACTGGTCTCTTTGGGACCGGTACGCGACACCGTATGGATACAGGCCAACTTCAGCTTACTCTTAATGTTCCTTTAAGATGCGGGGCTGGACACTACGAGTTATTTTTAGCTATTATCCTGCATCTGCCGTTACTAAATTGTGCAGTGACAGTAGTCGACTCATGCGATGTGTTTTGTCGTCAAGTTTCTGTTCTGCTTCATCTTCAAGCATGTTTACGTGACGATCTTTTTGAAAAGGAGGCGGCAGAAAGAAAGGAAGGGAAGAGAGAAAGGGGACAATATGCAAGAAACATAAAACTCATCTTGACCGTTTTTCCAAGCAGAGAACACGCCTTTTTTTTCTAAGCGAGCCCGAAGCGGGGCCGTGACACGGCACTATGCAATACTAGAAAGGATTATTAACAATCTTAGTTGACTATCTAGGTCTTCGCTGAATCGAAATTTCTTCTGTCGCCTCATGACAACCAACTGTTGCCGTAACTGAGTTACCGTAACAAGATCCAATCTTTCAGTGGCTTTTCCGTGTTACGAAAGACGCCCTGTATAGCTATGTGGCGAACAGTTCTGTGGTATAGCAACGTTTCTGTCGAAGACTCTTCTCCCAAGTATTTCACCCCAGAAAAGCCGAGAACCCGGCCGGGGGAAACCTACTACCCATTAGAAAACTGGTGGGTACCCGGCTTCACTGGGTATCGAGCCCAACACCACTCATATGCGAGGCGGATGCTCTACCATAATGCCACTGCTTTAGGTAAAAAACAGCCGCAAGTGGGCTTTAACACACAGGGCGTTCCAGCG
Organism: Amblyomma americanum; assembly: GCF_052857255.1. NCBI lineage: Eukaryota > Metazoa > Arthropoda > Arachnida > Ixodida > Ixodidae > Amblyomma > Amblyomma americanum. Next base: position 196,214,818 of record NC_135499.1, on the reverse strand, counting down.
ACGGCGGAACGACTTACTAACCAGTCAACGCAACGATTTCGTTGAAGGCCATTTTCCCAATAATTCAGCCGAAGGAATCAAAAAACTAAGCCGATGGAAATATTTTACGCATTTGGAAACCTGTGGGTGCCAGGCGGCTCTCGGAATCGAGCCCAGCAGCTACCGAATGTGAGGCGGATGCTCTACCACAAGGCCGCCGTACAAGAAAAAAAAATGACGCATTATTTGGCATGGTCAGGCGAAATGCGATTTAGGTGCCCATCACTTCGGTTTCAGTTTAGGGTCGAGGTTCGGTTTTCTAAGTCAGGTAGGCGTCACACAAAGATCCGCGAAATCGTTGAGTGGGGCCCTTCGTGCTAGCGCACTATAACTTGGGGGGACACTTTGGCTCAGCCTTAAGGGTAGGATGTGATGGCATTAATGGGTTAATTTCCATATGTTCGCAATTCGTCATTCTTTTATTTACGTTCAGAGATCGCTGGGAGTCTTCATACCACTCCTAGCGCTGTGGTGCAGTGGTTAAGCGATGCGCCACTGCCCTGCGATTGCAGGTGCTGCCATTGGTGGGGCTTGTGCGACCCACGTTGTCCTTCCCAAGAAACCTCTCGTGACCAATCATTGATCTAACTGCCACCTGCCACGCTGCGCAGATTGCTCACAATCCGGTGGGCAGGTTGTTCGGTATATGGGTTTATGGGTGTTTAACGTCCCAAAGCAACTCAGGCTATGAGGGACGCCGTAGTGAAGGGCTTTGGAAATTTCGCCCAACTGGGTTCTTTAACGTGCACTGACATCGCGCTGTACACGGGCCTCTAGAATTTCGCCTCCATAGAAATTGGACCACAACGGCCGAGATCGAACCAGCGTCTTTCGGTTCTGTAGCCGAGCGCCATAACCACTGAGCCACCGTGGCGGCCGACAGCAGGTTGTGATGATGCCGCAAAGCCACGTGACCTATGGGTGACCCGGTCACCTTCCTCCTGGGTTGCTTCTCTGGGGATTTTTGTAGATTGTTCGCTCACGATCAACGTCGACGACGCCGGATTTTCTGCGACACGCGCTCCTTCGGGTTATCGCGTTAAAAAATCAGTAACGGGCGGTGGTGGGTCCACTACTATGCCGCCGTGGTCAAGAAAAGCTGCTGTCGCAAGCGGGACGGATTGCAGGCTGATGAACCTGCTACGCGTCTGGAGCGAATCATCACAGTGTTGTTATGGAGTGGAATTCAACTTTGGCTTTTGCATGCTCAATTTACGTGACTTCTGGTCTCCCTGCATATAAAGGCAGTCTGATGAGCAGCCTCAAAGCTTCGTTTTGTTCAGTGTACTACCTTTTTCACTGCGTGTTTTGCTTGTGACTAGTGGCACCGCAGGTAAGGAAATTTCTCGAAACGCGTAGTTTCTCCCACACACAGTTTATATGAAAGCGCTAAGCGGATCTATAGGGCAAGTTGTCACTTTTACAGTTCTTACAGGACATTTTGAAAAAAATATATCGATGATAAAGAATGACTACAAAGGTAAACAGTTGAAGTGAAACAGGCGGCCGATTTTTGAAACACTGACCAGAGCATTTCAAAGTGTTGCGTCATAACTTTCCTCCTTAACCAGCATCCCTCTGTCGCAGTGTTTACACCGTCGTACGTATATACTGCACATTGCGACTGTAATCATTTTAAAGGTTATGCTTTAGTATTCTCCCTCCTTCCATGAAAGCAGCCGCAGTGGTGTTGAGAAGCCGGCGTTTCTCCTTAATCTGTTGACCAATGTGTTCGAACTCAGTTTTAGATCGCGCTTTGTCCACGGGAAATACCGGAGCTATATAAAGGAAAGAAAGGCTACCGTCAGCCGAGCCAATATTAAATGACGTCTCAAGTATTAATCTTGATGATTGCAGTAAGAACTGCATATCTGAGGGTTCAACGGGGCTCTCCGAGGACAAACCAGGGAGGCACTGACGAACTGAAGACAGCGGGAGGTCGAGCGTTATGTAAGCCTTCCTCATCCTCATTAATTATTAATAATTACAGTTCCTCACAGGGCGGCGTGCGGAAAAGGGTGCAAAGCCACCACCTGCATTCTTCAGCCTATAGGTGCGGACAATCATGAGGCGGTCCTACCAGAAGCTTAATTGTACCACTCAAGACCTTTCGGCCACTAATTCCATCAAAGCCAGTAATCTCAGCTCAACCAATTTTTTTTTTCAGTCTCAGATAGCAACTACATTCCCTGACGCAACCTCCCAAACACCCTGACTCATCTCTTCTGCACGTATTTCCGCTACTGTTGCATCTGGCAGCATATATCTCCTTCAGTGCTACAGGAAGCCCCATTTCTCCAATGGCACTGCCTCGGATTTCCACTCTTGTTCACCCTCTGCTGATGATCGCGCAGCCATGCAGGGAGGCTAATTCACTTCTACTGCTACCAACTGCCAATGCTTCCACGGCTCCCAGTCGTTCGATGAAATGTGCCATATCGCTCTTAGCGGTCCCCTGTTTGCAGACCAATCCATTTGTCTCTTTTATCGTTGCGCTGGACAATAAACCTCACCTAAACCAGGGATGAAGAAATGGTACAAGATAAATGAGAGTATCAGCGAAAGAGAGTGTCTTACGGCTCTTCTTTCTGCATTAGCCGCAACCCGCAGCCAATCGGCGTCACTGCTTAGGCCGCTCATCTCTCCAATGGCACTGCCTCAGATTTCCACTCTTGTCCACCCTCTGCTGATGATCGCACAGCCACGCAGGGAGGGTAATTCACTTCTACTGCTACCAACTGCCAATGCTTCCACGGCTCCCAGTTGTTCGATGAAATGTGCCATATCGCTCTTAGCGGTCCCCTGTTTGCAGACCAATCCATTTGTCTCTTTTACCGTTGCGCTGGACAATAAACCTCACCTAAACCAGGGATGAAGAAATGGTACAAGATAAATGAGAGTATCAGCGAAAGAGAGTGTCTTACGGCTCTTCTTTCTGCATTAGCCGCAACCCGCAGCCAATCGGCGTCACTGCTTATGCCGCTCATCTCTCCAATGGCACTGCCTCAGATTTCCACTCTTGTCCACCCTCTGCTGATGATCGCACAGCCACGCAGGGAGGGTAATTCACTTCTACTGCTACCAACTGCCAATGCTTCCACGGCTCCCAGTTGTTCGATGAAATGTGCCATATCGCTCTTAGCGGTCCCCTGTTTGCAGACCAATCCATTTGTCTCTTTTACCGTTGCGCTGGACAATAAACCTCACCTAAACCAGGGATGAAGAAATGGTACAAGATAAATGAGAGTATCAGCGAAAGAGAGTGTCTTACGGCTCTTCTTTCTGCATTAGCCGCAACCCGCAGCCAATCGGCGTCACTGCTTAGGCCGCTCATCTCTCCAATGGCACTGCCTCAGATTTCCACTCTTGTCCACCCTCTGCTGATGATCGCACAGCCACGCAGGGAGGGTAATTCACTTCTACTGCTACCAACTGCCAATGCTTCCACGGCTCCCAGTTGTTCGATGAAATGTGCCATATCGCTCTTAGCGGTCCCCTGTTTGCAGACCAATCCATTTGTCTCTTTTACCGTTGCGCTGCACAATAAACCTAACCTAAACCAGGGATGAAGAAATAGTATAGAATAAATTAGAGTATCAGCGAAAGAGCGTGTTTTACGGCTGCCTCGGTGAGCGGGGCGGCAGACAAGTTTTGAGACTAGGGTATACGACTGCATGCGAGCACGCCACTGCGTCGTTACTGCTGCCGGCGTAGAGTTCAGATTAGTCGGTTCGTTCGGCAGTCGCTTCCCACCACCACTCCGCACACTCGGCTCACGTCGTCCCCGGTCACGAGTGTTTGCGTGGAATCAGCCGTGTCCACGTGACCACAGGCAGAGGTGACGTCAGCTCAGAGTGGCAACATTGATAGGTGCACACCCAGACGCAGAACCCCTGGCACGGCCGGCCATAATGACTGACCGCGGGCGCCAGGCATGGCCACCGCCGTGTCGCAAATAGATGGGCTTAGGATTGCAGAGGTATAGACGGCCTAACGGCTCAGACGTGACTTAAGCATCGCTCGGAGAATTGGGCTTGGCAGAAAAAAAAGGAAAAGAAGAAAAGAGAGTAAGAGCTGACTGTGCAACGGAACAGAGGAGTGCGTGTTGTTTGCACGGTACCGATGAAAATGGTGCAGAAATTAGTCTGGCCAGCGGCTAAGGCCGCTCCTCACGCGCACGTGTCGGACAAATTGCGAAGCGATGAATCCCGGTAGAGGGCCCCAGAGACGCGCCTGTCGGCGCACCGTTAACATCAGCCCAAGCCACACTGCGAAAACATCAAGTCCCACGTGAGCAACCACAGAGCTCCGTGGTGTGCTTTTACTCCTGGATTTCGTTTTTTTTTCTTTGTTGTCCGTTTCGAGTGCCGAAGGAAACATCGTTATTGATTAGTTAATGTTTTCTTTTGGGCGTACGTGATTCACTTGTATACCCATTAATCGAATACAGGACTATACACCAAACGAATCAATCAATCAATCAATCAATCAATCAATCAATCAATCAATTGGATGTATATAACGACTACCAATATGGCCTTTGAAAATATTTTTTCCTTGTATTACGCATTGACAAGTGAATGCTTCTCCAAATCGCTATTCCGCACGGGGCGTCCATTCGTCGCTTTTTATTGAAACAATTCCGAAAAAAAAACTATTTTTCCCAATGCGAGTAACACAGCCTTCAAAGCTAAATGCGCCTTCCTTTTCCCAATTAAAAAATAGTTCGTTGCACGCACTACCGCTTGTTCAAAATTCTAGACTGCCTTTGCCACAAGCGCCAATCCGAGCATCGGAAACGCCTCGAGACACTATCTGGTGGTTCTCAAGAACCTTTTCAAAGTAAAAGTGCTATAGACTCGTCGGCCACACTTTCTTTAAGATGAAGGTTCTTTACGACAGAAGATTGCCGCTCACTTCCCTGTGGGAAATGAGAAGGAACATGAAAAATAGCCATCTAACTGCATACTAATAAGCACGAAATAGGTGCGCAATATGCCACTGAGACAGCAGAAAAGAAGCCCTCTTTTTGGGCTCGCACACCCTCGGCGCTCTCGATAGCAACTAAAGGATCGTTATTCAAATGAGACTCGGCGAAATAGCCACGTGCGATGAACTCGCTTCAGTGCTCTTTGATGTAATTGAAAAGGCGGCAAGAAAATGAGGTGCCAGCGCCCAAGTATTGTCCGCTCAAAAGCGCCTCTTTCGGCAGCAATGCGAAGATGAAAGCACGGGGTAAGAGCGAGCTGAAGAAACGCAACGTTGTCCCCTCTACCCGAGGGCTTGATCTCCCTGCCCCAAGGTTATTCAGCGAAAGCTTTCGTATCTTCATTACATTCCGATCTTGCTATGAAGATATCAGCGCCACTTTGAAGGAACTGCAAACTGCGCTGTGTTGCGAGGTCAATAGTTATGTTTGGATGTACTTGGCAAGTGGCATTCAATGAAGGAGCGAGAAAGGTGTATCACTATCTCTTTATATCCTCTTTTCGTTTCAGACACAGGAGAATTGAAGCAGTAAAAACTGACCTGTTGGTGATGCAAAGCTGCAGTGGATGTTTATTTTTTAACTGATCCGCAAAAATGGCCGACAATTCCTAGCAGTGATAACCCCCTCCGAGATGACTGTTTCTTGACAGCTCCGACGCCATATACTGGGGTTCATATAGGCTAGCGTGTAGATACTAATATCAATAGTAGCTGAGCTGAACTTATATAATGACTACGTATCATTGAACCACTGAGCGCACAACACCTCTAAGTAAATATCACTGCACTCGATTCGAATAAAACAAAATTGGGGGATCTTTTATTTTAGCAAACCGGGTTTCGCTTCGGTTCAACAAATCGCTGGTATTGAGTCTTTTACTCCACATTGCTGCTGGTTTCGTAATTGTGTGTATTGGCCCTTATAAGAATGGCTTAACCATTGAAACAAAACATTTCAAAATCTCGGCCTAATATTTTTAGCAATCTCCCAAGGTGGAGTAAATTTCTAATAAGTGAGCAAATTACTCATTGGCTTCCACCCAAGCGCAGCCATTCGGCAGCAAATGAAAGCTATACAGCTTCCACAGAAACTTCTTAGAGAAAAATTCGTCTGGTAGGATTCTTCTAAACGCTTGGCCAACACTGTTCCCACCTCGAGCTACTGATCAATTCGCTCTAGCCCTACCATAGGCTAGCCGTCCCGGCTAGCTCAGTTGGTAGAGCGACTGCTCCGGTGAAGTGGTGGTCACGGTTTCGAACACCGGTCCAGGACGAATTTTTCTTTCACTACAAAGTTTCTGAGAAAACTGTATAGCTTTCTTTTGTAGCCGTATGGCAGCGCTTGGGTCGATGTCAATGAGTCGTTTTCTCTCTTAATTCAAAATATATAGTCACCAATTATAAGCAGGAACATACAAGAACACTTAAAGAAAGAGGAACACTTAAAGCAGCAAAGTAAACCTCTTTTAGCGTACTTGCCAGTGAATCAACCGCTGTCTGCAGTGCCTCTCTTCAAAGTCCCTCCAGTCAGCTGGTCGTTGAAAGACAACCTGGTCCCATACGAATCCCGGGAGTTCGGGGTATGGACCTACCTCCTCCAGGCGGCATATAGGCCTGTCTACCTTTGTCTTCGTCGTGGCATGGGTACTCATCCCGTGAGGATACTGTCGGTCTGTACGACATCCACGCCTGGTATCGAACGTATAAGGGGAAACAAAAGAAGGCAATAAAGAAAGTAATCGCAGAGATCACAGCAAGCTAGCGTGATCCAACAGTGGTCTACAGGATGATAAGTTCTCAGCAGTATGCCGCATAGACAAAGCGGACAAACTGGACCGAGAGGACACCCGACGCTGCCTAGGCTGCTGGTATCCGGATAAGGGTGAAAGAGAGGGGTGGCCAGTGCGTGCCCTCGCACGAAATTCCGAAGCTCCCTATCAGCCAAACGACTGCGTTAAAGGACAGCGTCTCCAGCGAACCGAGCGTGGAAGAAAAAACTATCAACAAAGGATGCCCGCGAGCGGCGACGCACGGCGGGCCGAGCAACGACAAGGGGAGGAAGCGCGGGAGCATCGCGTCCCCCGGAGGCTCAGCTAGAGTGACCGCGGTTCATCGGGCACGTTTGCTACCCGAGAGAAACTATACACACCAGGGTGGAATCCCCTTCGTGCTCTTATGTTTCTCCGCCCGGCAGTTTCCAAGCTCCGCAAAATCGCCTTGCAAAAGCGGCTTTGCGGCATGCCTTGGCAAAGGCACAACGGATGCAGTGTGTGGCCTTGCGATGGGAAATACGTTTTCTCCGCTTCTCAGCACATGTTTCGTTTTTTTTTCCTTTCGTATGTGTCCGCAGGATTATTTTTGAAACTCGAATGCTTTTCAGCCAGGAGGGCACTCGCACCGGATTCTCTATCCTGCTATCTGTCTGTATATTATGTATGGAAGAAATGTACAAAGGCGAGGGCGGAGAGAGAAATAAGAAGGCCATCGCCTGGGGAATGCTCATGCAGGCACACTAAGTTTTCATTATAAGCTCTTCCAGACGCGTTGCGCGGCTGAGTGGCGATGCAACTAAGCGGCTTCTGCACGAGGTGGAGGGCATCAGTTCGTCTTTGAAGCCTTAAGGCGTGTCGATGAAATACGGTACGACCACCACTCAACGGAAGACAGAAAAGAAAAACCTAACTTGCACACTAAGTGAAAGGAAACTCGCAGTTCACTTATTACCGACTGGTTGTAGCAGCTGTGCCTTTTAACGCGCTACGAGTTGGTGCACAGTCGCCGGATGTTACTCTATTAACAGAGCACTGACCTGCAGCCTGTTGGGTATTTTTGTGGGGACATTTTATGAACATCTGATGCGGCTGGATCAAATCATGATCAATGAGTTAGACAGCCAGAGCAGATCGATGGGTCTACAAATTAACATGCAGAAAACCAAGGTAATGTTCAACACCCTAGCAAGGGAACAACAGTTTACAATTGGCAGCGAGAGCCTAGAAATAGTGACGGAATACGTCTACTTAGGGCAGGTAGTGACAGCTGATCCGGATCATGAGAGGGAGATAACTAGAAGGATAAGAATGGGGTAAGAAATAAAGATAAGAAGAAGATAAGAAATTCTCGCAGATCATGAGTGGCAGTTTACCAATTTCCCTCAAGAGGAAAGTGTACAACAGCATAATCTTACCGGTACTTACCTACGGGGCAGAAACGTGGAGGCTAACGAAAAGAGTTCAGCTTAAGTTAAGGACAACGCAGCGAGCCATGGAAAGAAAAATGATAGGTGTAACGTTAAGAGATCGGAAGCGGGCAGAGTGGGTGAGGAAACAAACACGGGTTAATGACATCCTAATCGAAATCAAGAGAAAGAAATGGGCTTGGGCAGGGCATGTAATGCGAAGGCAAGATAACCGCTGGTCCTTAAGGGTAACGGAGTGGGTTCCAAGAGAAAGTAAGCGTAGCAGTGGGCGGCAGAAAGTTAGGTGGGCGGATGAGATTAAGAAGTTTGCAGGCAAAGGGTGGATGCAGCTGGCAAAGGATAGGGTTAATTGGAGAGACATGGTAGAGGCCTTTGCCCTGCAGTGGGTGTAGTAAGGCTGATGATGATGATGATGATGATGATGATGATGATGATGATGATGATGCGACTGGTGACAACCTCTTTTATACCGCCTGCAAACGTTAGCTGATCGCACCCCATTAAATCCCTAGCGGTAGTGTAGACTGCCCACACAGTACACAGTGTTCAAGTTGCCGTATACCTTAACAACGCCATGGGGACCCATCAGTGAGATACTGGTAGATTTTTTTTCTTTATGGGTACGTGTGTGTGTCTGTGTCGCGACTCCCAAGAGTGACTTTTGGGTAAATGACCCATGTACGAAACCGGGAAATGCTAAGCCAAAAAGGCTGCACAGCAAACAAATTTTCATTCTGGCGAGACATCCCTTGATTGCTCCGCCTCACCATTTTCTTCAGGCTATACTTTGCGCCTGTATAAAATCACTGCAGTGCAAGGAAGTTAGCGGAGGCGCTAGCAGTTACAACGCCTTTCGCGTGAGAGTAGGGATTCCATTCGCTGATGCCGAAACGTGTAATCCCACGAAGCTGAAATACAACGCAGTCTACGCCTGGCTTTCGTTATAAAGGTGGATGACACGTTCCATCGCGATATTTCGCAACAGCCGAGGCGAAATTCCTCAAGTTCGCGCTTCGACGGGCGCAGCTAAGTTTCTAAACTTTGTGCTCAACGCAAGAGCAAGAGCTGCTACTTCCACGCCAGCCTTTGCAGTCTCTGCGCCGACACACATGCCAGTGCGCTTTCCTTTATCTTCGCCTTACCCTATTCGCCAGTTCTGAGCGCTTCGCGGTTGCGACTGGAGTCGATATTACCCCGGCGCCTCGACCGCCGACTGTGGTGGGAAACGCCGCCTTTTCGCTATTTGGGCTCCGCCCGTGAACTGCCAGCGGCTCTAAAGTTAGTCCCGGCATCCCGCCAGGCTTGCGGCAATTCGCAAAATATTTTCGTAGTCCGCTGTTTTGTCAGGGAGCAAAGCTTTCGCATGCTGTTTGGTGGTTCACTGGTTGCTCGCTCCGTTGGAGAGATGTTTAATTCTTTTTAAACGCCCGAACTAATAAATGTTGTGACGGTGAGTTGACGTCGTTGAAGTGCGGGTGGCGGCATATGTGAGGCAGTTCAGCCATGTCGGCTTTTCAATGCACCCAACTGACGGTAACGGCTTTTACAGACCAATGTGCATTCGTTTTAGCGGGACTTTCATTCCTACGTCGTGAAACGTAGCAGGCCCTCAACTCGTACAGCTGAGAAGTAGTTGTTGCAGTGGTTGTTCGCTCTGTTGGAGAGATGTATAATTCTTTTTAAACGCCCGAACTAACGAATGTCGTGGCGGTGAGTTTACGTCGTTTAGATGCGGGTGCCAGCATATATCTGGCCGTTCAGTCATGCGGACTTTTCAACGCACACAACTGATGGTAACGCCTTTTACAGACCAATGCGCATTAGTTTTAGCGGGGCTTTCATTCCTACGTTGTGAAACGTAGCAGGCCCTCAACAGGTACAGCGGAGAAAACTAGACAGTTGAGCGTTTCCACAAATGTGGCATTTCGATAAAAGATTCATTGTATACAGCAACATAATCTGAACACTCCATAGGACTCAGAATTAATCGCAATTTTACAATAGCATGGTTCTCCCATACTTGATAATGAAGTCATGTGCGGCGAGTAGATCGACACAGTGATAGGCTCGCCCTGATAAAGGAACACTGAGGACAAATTGAAGTTCACTTTATCTATAGGGTACCTCGTTCTAATCACGAAGAGACTACCCTCAACGAAAATGCAGCCGCGGAGGTTTTACAAGCAAGATAAGACCGTAAAACAAAATACAGGCGACGCCATCACCGGCCGATTTCGCAAGAAAAATGTATGCGTCGAAAGCAATTTGTTGCGGACCCCAGAGGCTACGCTACGCCGCCATTCACTTCAAAACGGCGGCGACCAGCTCGTTTCGGGACGGACGTCACGAGTTTGAATCGAATGGCGGGAAAATTTTAAACTCAGTTTTCAATTTTAAACTCAGTTTCAGCTCAGTGCACTTTGATATATCAAGTGTTTGAGGGAAGCCCGCCACTAATTTTGAAAAGTCGAGTTTTCGAGGCAAAGAAACACTTTTGTGTAACACCAGTACTGGCGGACGTCAAAACCTGGCGAATCATCCGAACTATTAAAGTGATTGACTGGATTCTAATAATTAACTATTTGACTACTACTGATAGGTGTGCGATCGCAACTAAAGATCAGTAGCCCGCTGTTAGTAACAGCCATATCAGTTTTTAGAGTTTTGAAAATGTGATTACTCTCGCCGCTGCGGCTCAACGAATTGGGAGTATGTCTCGCATCGTTTGAATGCCGCGCGCCTGCGGGGAGCGTGCGAAGTGACGTTCTTCAAAATGCGAAACTCCACGGCGACGTACCACGTGACAATCGCTGCCCGCCCACGCTTCGATGCTCTCCGCTCCTTGCCACTTCGCTGCTCCAGCGCTGGTCCAAAATGAATCGGTCCGGGCTGGTCACGCTGGTTTTAAAATCTCAGCCACGTTACTCGTCTCATCTAAATCAACTTTTTCATAGTCATTGCCAATCTACCCAAAAAAACGCCGGTGGGTCAAGGTCCGCGCTTCTGCAACAATCTTGTCAGCGCCAACTCGTTTTGCGTTACCACGTTATAGATCAAAACGCGAATGATGTGTCCACTGACCCAGGAGCCAGTTGTGGCTGTCTCCTTTCCTTTCGTGACTGTTTCAGAGGCTGTCTCAGAGAGTGAATATAGTTACCGTGGGGTTCGGCGAAGTGGCGGATCTGCCATTTTTGTGAATTCGTCGATTTCGTACACTCGTCGTCATGATCTTTCGCTCGGCAATTTGCTGTGCGAGTCAGTCTGGCTGGAGTTGGACCGGAATGTTCTGTCCCTCAATAACCGGAATACAATCCTGGCGTCCGTTTATCGTTCCCCGTCATCGTCGTATTCGGACTTTTGTTCGCAGCTAGAAGAAATACTCATCGTCTTAACCAACGAAAACAAGAACATCATCATTTGTGGTGACATTAACATCAACATACGTAATCCCAACTGTCAGTCTTGCTCTGATTATACCAACTGCTTATTTAGCTACGGTTTCTCTTCCCTAATCGATGTTCCAACCAGGTGCGACACTTCTGGTTCTTGCACATTGATAGGTCATATATTTTCCTCATCATCTTTTGATTATACCACTGGAGTAATAGATTATTCCATTACTGATCACTATCCTCTGTTCTTCCTTCTGGGTGTCGCAAAACGTACGCAGTGTCACCAATATTCCAAAAATTCTTTCAGTGAAACGTTATTTATCCAGAAGGTACAAGGCACTTGTTGGGAGAGCCACAATAAAACGCTGATATTCTCTTAGCAACCGCATGACGACGCTCATCAAGCAACGCCTCGCGCGTCGGCTCCTAATAGTGCAAGGCATAGTTGGTGCTGGACCCAATGCGAGCAGCCTTGTAGCGCTCCGCTTCGAACTGTTCGAGCTAGCACTTCACACCAGCGATTTCTTCCGAGTACAAGCAAGGATAGAAACTTCGGCGAGTCGGCAACGGTTATCGATGATATGTGAGTGTGGCGAAAAACAGAACAAGGGCAAAGAAAGACGAACACAACACAGGTATGTTGGTCAGTCTGGTCGTTGCTTGAATGAGAGACTTCGTGAACATAAAAACAATTTGAGAACTTTCACTGGCAGTAATCTGGTTTTGCACTGTAAGGAGTGTGGTTGTGTGCCATTTTTGGACAAGTGCTCGGTCGTTGTCAGACACCGGGAACAGTTAACACGTGAGATTATTGAAGCAGCTCGTATCGCTGCCTTGGAAGATAAATGTGTAAGCAAGCCTTCTATCTCCCTGTCCAAAAGAGAGCTGGCCTTGTTAAAGAATCGCCGAGTCGTGCATGTCCGTAGTTTCTCGTTCACCTGATTTTCATCATTTTTTCCGGGCCATGCGCCTGTTTCCCCTGACGGATCACTTTCGTCTTGGTCGCCTAGGGTTCTGCCAGTCGGAAATTAGCGCCTGTGTTGTGTGCGTCCTTCTTTGTGCTTTGTCCCGTTTTGCGCTACGCTCACATACCATGGAACAAGCAAGGAGCGTCACATTCAAGATCATAGAGGTTATAATGTGTTTTCGGTAAAACCGATTTCTTTCTTGACGAACAAAGGTGAATCTAGTTACGCGTTGCCTTACGAGTGTATGCTAATGTGTAGGTGTGTCATTAGAAAAGAAAAGAAGAATTTCAAAATAAATAAAAATATAAAGTAAAATAAAATAAAATTAATACATCAATGATTTCGCATTTAAAGCACGTAATTAGTCTTAAGTGTCCTTCGTAAAAGTGCTAGTGGTGAGTATAGTGGCGGTGGTTACTTCCTGCAGTGTATAATCAACTACGCTGTAGGAGTCGTGTTCGCACGCGTCTTCGACTCGCATGGAGTTCAGGGTGCGTTTCGAGGTGTAGGGTGTACTGTGATGGGTGCCCTCGTGTCGAGGGTGATGATTACAGCTTGAGTGTGTCGCCCCGTGGTAGAGGAAGAACTGACGTGATGGAAAATATGGCTTCCTGCTGAGACTGGTTGAGTGGTGGAATGGGCGTCGATGAATTCACGGGCGGCGTTGTACGCTTAGAGCTTCGAGCTTGCGTGCGGATGTCCGTGGCGGTAGAACTAACACCTAGCGTGAGAGGATATCTAGTTTATCCACTTTTTGGATTTCCGGAGAGATAGGGACAGCGTAGACCATG